>NW_021697627.1:819153-872044 GCF_005190385.1 Monodon monoceros | reverse complement strand
CAGATTAAATACCCATAATCAAGTTGATTTACCCTGTATCTCTAGAATACCTGAATAGACAACAAATCATCCCAAAATTGAGGGGATGGACTTTGGGAGCAATTACAGACTTGGGGTTTGCTTTCTGCATCTAATTTGTTTCTGGTTCTATGTTTATCTTAGTTTAGTATTTAGAGCTTAGTATCATTGGTAGATTGGTTTATTGATTTGGTTGCGCTCTTCCTTTCTTTAAAAAAAAAATATATATATAATATACATATTTTTTCCTTTTTCTTTTTTTGTGAGTATGTGTATGCTTCTTTGTGTGATTTTGTCTGTATAGCTTTGCTTTTACAATTTGTCCTAGGGTTCTGTCTGTTTTGTCTTTTTTTTTTTTTTTGTATAGTTTTTAGTGCCTGTTATCACTGGTGGATTTATTTTTTGTTTGGTTGCTCTCTTTCTTTTTTATTACTTTTAATTTTTAATAATTTTTATTTTTTATTTTAATAACTTTATATTTTCTTTGTTTATTTCTTTATTCCTTCTTTTTCTTTTTTTCTTTCTCTTTCTTTTCTTTCTTTCTTTTTCTCGCTTTTCTTCTGAGCCATGTGGCTGACAGGGTCTTGGTGCTCCAGCTGTGTGTCAGGCCTGGGCCTCTGAGGTGGGAGAGCAGAGTTCAGAACACTGGTGCACCAGACACCTTCCAGAGATCTCCATCTCAATGATAAGATGCAGCTCCACTCAGCAAACAGCAAGCTAAGTGCTGGACACCCTATGCCAAACAACTAGCAAAACAGGAACACAAACCTTCCCATTAGCAGAGAGGCTGCCTAAAATCACACTAAGTTCACAGACAACCCCAAACACACCACGAGATATGGTCCTGCCCACCAGAAACAAAAGATCCAGCCTCATCCACCAGAACAGAGGCACCAGTCTAGTACACCAGGTAGCCTACATAACACAATGAACCAACATTACCCACTGGGGGCAGACACCAAAAACAATGGGAACTACGAACCCAGAGCCTATGAAAAGGAGACCCGAAAACACAGTAAGTTAAGCAAAATGGGAAGACAGAGAAATATGCAGCAGATAAAGGAGCAGGTAAAAACACATCAGACCAAACAAATGAGGAAATAGGCAGCCTACCTGTAAAGAATTCAGAGTAATAATAGTAAAGATATCCAAAATCTTGGAAATAGAATGGAGAAAATACAAGAAACGTTTAACAAGGACTTAGAAGAACTAAGGAGCAAACAAACAATGAGGAAAAACACAATAAATGATATTAAAAATTATCTAGAAGGAATCAATAGCAGAATAACTGAGGCAGAAGAACTGATAAGTGACCAGGAACACAAAATTGGAAATAACCACTGCAGAGCAGAATGAAGAAAAAAGATTGAAAAGAATTGAGGACAGGCTCAGAGACTTCTGGGACAACATTACATGCACCAACATTCAAATTATAGGGGTCCCAGAAGAAGAAGAGAAAAAGAAAGGGTCTGAGAAAATATTTGAAGAGATTATAGTTGAAAACTTCCTTAACATGGGAAGGGAAATAGTCAACTCCAGGAAGGGCAGAGAGTCCCATACAGGATAAATCAAAGGAGAAACACGCCAAGAAACATATTTATCAAGCTAACAAAAGTTAAATACAAATAAAAATATTAAAAACACCAAGAGAAAAATAACAAATAACTTACAAGGGCATCACCATATGGTTAACAGCTGATCTTTCAGAAGAAACTCTTCAAGCCAGCAGGGCATGGCAGGACATATTTTAAGTGATGAAAGTGAAAAACCTACAACCAAGATTACCAGCAAGCATCTTGTTCAAGTTTGACAGAGAAATTAAAACATTTACAGACAAGCAAAAGCTAAGAGAATTCAGCACCACCAAACCTGCTTTACACCAAATGCTAAAGGAACTTCTCTAGAAAGGAAATGAAAGAGAAGGAAAGGACCTATAATAATAAACACAAAACAATTAAGAAAATGGTAATAGGAATATACATATTGATAACTACCTGAAATGTAATTGGATTAAATGCTCCAACCAAAAGACACAGACTGGCTGAATGGATACAAAATAAAAAGACATGTATATATATGCTGTCTACAAGAGACCCACTTCAGACGAAGGGACACATACCGACTGAAAGTGAGGGGATGGAAAAAGATATTCCATGCAAAGGGAAATCAAAAGAAAGCTGGAGTAGCAATTTTCTTATCAGAAAAAAATAGACTTTAAGATAAAGACTATTACAAGAGACAAAGAAGGCCACTACATAATGATCAAGGGATCAATCCAAGAAGAAGCTATAACAATTGTAAATACTTATGCACCCAACATAGGAGCACCTCAGTACACAAGGCAAATGCTAACAGACATAAAAGGGGAAATTGAGAGTAACACAATAATAGTAGGGGACATTATTAACACCCCCTTTCACCAATGGACAGATCATCCAAGGTGAAAATAAATAAGGAAACACAAGCTTTAAATGATATATTAAACAAGATGGACTTAATTGATATTTATAGGACATTCCACAAATCAAACCTTGGCAAATATAAGAAAATTGAAATTGTATCAAGTATCTTTTCCAAAGATAATGCTGGAAGAATAGATATCAATTACAGGAAAAAAACTATAAAAATACAAACATATATAAACTAAACAATACACTACTTAATAACCAAGAGATCACTGAAGAAATCAAAGAGGAAATCAGAAAATACCTAGAAACAAATGACAATGAAAAGATGATGACCCAAAACCTATGGGATGCAGCAAAAGCAGTTCTAAGAGGGATGTTTATAGCAATACAATCCAACATAAAGATACAAGAAAAATCTCAGATAAAAACCCTAAACTTACACCTAAAGCAATCAGAGAAAGAAGAAAAAAAGAAAAAAAACCCCAAAACCCAGAGTTGGCAGAAGGAAAGAAATCATAAAGATCAGATCAAAAATAAATGAAAAAGAAATGAAGGAAACAATAGCAAAGATCAACAAATCTAAAAGCTTGTTCTTTGAGAAGATAAACAAAATTGATAGAACATTAACCAGACTCATCAAGAAAAGGAGAAGACTCAATAGAATTAGAAATGAAAAGCAACAATTGACATTGCAGAAATACAAAGGATCATGAGAGATTATTACAAGCAACTAGATGTCATAAAATGGACAACCTGGAAGAAATGGACAAATTCTTAGAAAAGCACAACCTTCCAAGACTGAACCAGGAAGAAACAGAAAATATAAACAGACCAATCACAAGCACTGAAATTGAACTGTTATTAAAAATCTTCCAACAAAGAAAAGCTCAGGACCACATAGCTTCACAGGTGAATTCTATCAAACATTTAGATAAGAGCTAACACCTATCTTTCTCAAACTCTTCCAAAATATATCAGAGGGAGGAACACTCCCAAACTCATTCTACGAGGACACCATCACTCTGATACCAAAACCAGACAAAGATGTCACAAAGACAGAAAACTACAGGCCAATATTCCTGATGGACATAGATGCAAAAATCCTCAAAAAAATACTAGCAAACAGAATCCAACAGCACATTAAAAGGATCATACACCATGATAAAGTGAGGTTTATCCCAGGAATGCATGATTCCTCAATATACACAAATCAATCAATGTGATACACCATACTAACATTGAAGGAGAAAATCCATATTATCATCTCAATAGATGCAGAAAAAGCTTTTGACAATATTCAACACCCATTTATGATAAAAACACTCCAGAAAGTAGGCAAGGAGGGAGTGTGCCTCAATATAATAAAGGCCATATATGACAACCCCACAGTCAACATCGTTCTCAATGGTGAAATCCTAAAACCATTTCCATTAAGATTAGGAACAAGACAAATTTGCCCATTCTCACCAGTATCATTCAACATAGTTTTGGAAGTTTTAGCCACAGCAATCAGAGAAGAAAAATAAAAGGAATCCAAATTGGAAAAGAAGAAGTAAAAATGTCACTGTTTGCAGATGACATGCTAATATGCATAGAAAATCCTAACGTTGCTACCAGAAAACAACTAGAGCTAATCAATTAATTTGGTAAAGTAGCAGGATACAAAATTAATGCACAGAAATCTCTGGCATCCTTATACACTAATGGTGAAAAATCTGAAAGAGAAATTAAGGAAACACTCCTGTTTACCATTGCCACAAAAAGAATAAAATACCTAGGAATAAACCTACCTAAGGAGACAGAACACCTGTATGCAGAAAACTATAAGACATTGATGAAAGAAATTAAAGATTATACAAACAGCTGGACAGATATACCATGTTCTTGGATTGGAAGAATCAACATTGTGAAAATGACTCTACTACCCAAAGCAGTCTACAGATTCAGTGCAATCCCTATCAAACTATCAATGACATTTTTCACAGAATTATAACAAAAAATTTCACAGTTTGTATGGAAACACAAAAGACCCCAAATAGCCAAAGCAATCTTGAGAAAGAAAAACGGAGCTGGAGGAATCAGGCTCACTGACTTCAGATTATACTACAAAGCTACAGTCATCAAGACAGTATGATACTCACACAAAAACAGAAATATAGATCAATGGAACAGGATAGAAAGCCCAGAGAGAAACCCAGGCACATATGGTCACCTTATTTTTGATAAAGGAGGCAAGAATATACAATAGAGAAAAGACAGCCTCTTCAATAAGTGGTGCTGAGAAAACTGAACAGCTATGTGTAAAAGAATGAAATTCGAACACTCCATAACACCATACACAAAAATAAACTCAAAATGGTTTAAAGACCTAAATGTAAGGCCAGACACTATATAACTCTTAGAGGAAAACATAGGCAGAACACTCTATGACATAAATCACAGCAGGATCCTTTTTGACCCACCTCCTAGAGAAATGGAAGTACAAAGAAAAAATAAATGAGACCTAATGAAACTTAAAAGCTTTTTGTACAACTAAGGAAACCATAAACAAGATGAAAAGAGAACCCTTAGAATGGTGGAAAGTATTTGCAAATGAAGCAACTGACAAAGGATTAATATCCAAAATATACAAGCAGCTCATGCAGCTCAATATTAAAACAACAAACAATCCAATCCCAAAATGGGCAGAACACCTGAACAGACATTTCTCCAAAGAAGACATAAGATTTTCAACAAACACATGAAAGGATGCTCAACATCACTAATCATTAGAGACATGCAAATCAAAACTTCAATGTGGTATCACCTCACACCATTCAGAATGTCCATCATCAAAACATCTACAAACAATAAATGCTGGGCAGGGTGTGGATAAAGGGAACCCTCTTGCACTGGTAGTGGGAATGTAAATTGATACAGCCACTATGGAAAACAGTGTGGATATTACTTACAAAACTAAAATTGAACTACCATATGACCCAGCAGTCCCACTAATGAGCATATACCCTGAGAAAACCATAATATAAAAATAGTCATGTACCACCATGTTCATTGCAGCTCTGTTTACAATAGCCAGGGCATGAAGGCAACCTCCAATGAGAAATGGAGGATGTCCATTGAGAAATGTCCGTTGAGAAATGAATGGATAAAGAAGATGTGGCACATATATACAATGCAATGTTACTCAGCCATAAGAAAACACCTAAATTGAATTATTTGTAATGACGTGGATGGACCTAGAGACTGTCATGTAGAGTGAAGTAAGTCAGAAAAAGAAAAACAATTACTGTATTGTTAACACATATATATGGAATCGAAAAAAAAGAAAAAAAGTTTCTGAAGAAGCTAGTGGCAGGACAGGAATAAAGATGCAGACATAGAGGGCTTCCCTGGTGGCGCAGTGGTTGAGAGTCCTCCTGCCGATGCAGGGGACACGGGTTCCTTCCCCAGTCTGGGAAGATCCCACAGGCCACGGAGTGGCTGGGCCCATGAGCCATGGCCGCTGAGCCTGCGCTTCCGGAGCCTGTGCTCCACAACGGGAGAGGCCACAACAGTGATAGGCCCATGTACTGCAAAAAAAAAAAAAAAAAAAAAGATGCAGACGTAGAGAATGGACTTGAGGACATGGGGTGGGGGAAGGGTAAGCTGGGATGAAGTTAGAGAAGGGCATGGACATATATACACTACCAAACATAAACTAGATCGGTAGTGGGAAGCAGCTGCATAGCACAGGGAGATCAGCTTTGTTGCATTTTGAACACCAGAGGGGTGGGATAGGGAGGGTGGGAGGGAGGTGCAAGATGCAGGGTATATGGGGATATATGTATACGCATAGCTGATTCACTTTGTTATGCAGCAGAAACTAACACAACAATATACGGCAATTATACACCAATAAAGATGTTTTAAAAAAAGGTATAATACAAGATAAAAATTCTGTTGTTAAACTTAGTCAAAGAATATAGCTATGCAGGTCAAGTCAGATATCATTCCTCAAAGGCAGGAGGTATGGTAATACTCTAATATAGATAACTTACAGTATGGTTTTATATATTTGAGTGCAGCTACAGCCCAAAGGGGACTACTGTGAACATTTACTAACTACTTAGTCCACACCAGGCAGCACAGTAATGACTTTACATATGTTTTGTAATTTAAATAGTCAAATGAGGCTATTACATGATTAAATAATCTGAGAGAAGCCCATGGCCCAGTGGCATCCAGGAGGCTAGTGACTGTGGTAGACAATATCTAAGGTTTACTGGGACTTTACCTATCTCTACTTCCAGAGCAAGGAGAACTGAACTTTCCAGTATTGTGCCTGGCGATGAGATGGGAGCTGAAATGGCTGGCCGCTTCGGAATGGATATTCTGATTGCTGGTGCTCAGCTCTCCAGCACCCCCTTCTGGTGCTACCCAGGCTGCGGAAGATAGCTCATGTGCACAGGGGCCGTCAGAGCAGCCCAGCCTGGATGCTGAGCCACCCCAAAGAGCACAGCTTCTTCGGAGCAACTGTGGCCTTTACACACGTCAGACAGGGAGATCAGGTCCGTGCTTTGTGATCACCTAGAGGGGTGAGATAGGGAGGGTGGGAGGGAAACGCAAGAGGGAGTGGCTATGGGGATATATGTACACATAGAGCTGATTCACTCTGTTATACAGAAGAAACTAACACAACATTGTAAAGCAATTATACTCCAATAAAGGTGTTAAAAAAATAAATAAATAAACGTTTAGCTTATTAAAGCCAATGAGACTACTGGGGCTGCTTGATACTGTGGCACACCATAGCCTGAACAGGATAACATCTGAACCCAAGCTAATGTAATTTCAAATGTCGTATTTGTTCTTTTAACTGCAAAATAGTGTCTCCTGCTTCTAGGCTATTTTATTTTTAAAATGTTTATCATGTTTGGTTATAAAAGTAATTTATGAACTGTGTGAACAAAAATATATAGAATGTACTCAGAAAGAAATGAAAAATCTTCTCGCAGTCCCAACGCAATTAAAATTTTGGTGTATTTTATTTTCAGCTTTTTTTTTTTTAAACATCTTTATTAGAGTATAATTGCTTTACAATGGTGTGTCAGTTTCTGCTTTATAAGAAAGTGAATCAGTTATACATATACATATGTCCGCATATCTCTTCCCTCTTGCATCTCTCTGCCTCCCACCCTCCCTATCCCAACCCTCTAGGTGGTCACAAACCACTGAGCTGATCTCCCTGTGCTATGTAGCTGTTTCCCACTAGCTATCTAATTTACATTTGGTAGTGTATATACATCCATGCCACTCTTTCACTTTGTCCCAGCTTACTCTTCCCCCTCCCCGTGTCCTCAGGTCCATTCTCTAGTAGGTCTGAATCTTTATTCCTGTCTTTATTCCTAGGGTCTTCTGACCATTTTTTTTTTAGATTCCATATATATGTGTTAGCATACGCTGTTTGTTTTTCTCTTTCTGACTTACTTCACTCTGTATGACAGTCTCTAGGACCATCCACCTCACTACAAATGACTCAGTTTTGTTCCTTTTTATGGCTGAGTAATATTCCATTGTATATATGTGCCACATCTTCTTTATCCATTCATCTGTTGATGGATACTTAGGTTGCTTCCATGTCCTGGCTATTGTAAATACTGCTGCAATGAACATTTTGGTACATGGCACTTTTTGAAGTATGGTTTTCTCAGGGTATATGCCCAGTAGTGGGATTGCTGGGTCGTATGGTAGTTCTATTTTTAGTTTTTAAAGGAACCACCATACTGTTCTCCATAGTGGGTGTATCAATTTACATTCCCACCAACAGGGCAAGAGGGTTCCTTTTTCTCTACACCCTCTCCAGCATTTATTGTTTGTAGAGTTTTTGCTGATGGCCATTCTGACCGGTGTGAGATGATCTCTTTGTAGTTTTGATTTGCATTTCTCTAATGATTAATGATGTTGAGCATTCTTTCATGTGATTGTTGGCAATCTGTATATCTTCTTTGGAGAAATATCGATTTACGTCTTCTGCCCATCTTTGGATTGGGATTTTTGGGTTTTTTTGATACAAAGCTGCATGTGTTGCTTGTATGTTTTGGATATTAATCCTTTGTCAGTTGCTTCGTTTGCAAATATTTTCTCCCATTCTAAGGGTTGTCTTTTCGTCTTGCTTATGGTTTCCTTTCCTGTGCAAAAGCTTTTAATTTTCATTAGGTCCCATTTGTTTAGTTTTGTTTTTATTTCCATTTTTCTAGGAGGTGGGTCAAAAAGGATCTTGCTGTGATTTATGTCATAGAGTGTTTTGCCTATGTTTTCCTCTAAGAGTTTGATGGTGTCTGGCCTTATATTTAGGTCTTTAATCCGTTTTGAGTTTATTTTTGTGTATGGTGTTAGGGAGTGTTCTAATTTCTTTCTTTTACATGTACCTGTCCAGTTTTCCCAGCACCACTTATTGAAGAGGCTGTCTTTTCTCTACTGTATATTCTTGCCTCCTTTATCAAAGATAAGGTGACCATATGTGCCTGGGTTTTTCTCTGGGCTTTCTATCCAGTTCCATTGATCTATATTTCTGTTTGTGTGCCAGTACCATACTCTCTTGATTACTGTAGATTTGCAGTATAGTCTGAAGTCTGGGAGCCTGATTCCTCCAGCTCTGTTTTTCTTTCTCAAAATTGGTTTGGCTATTCGGGGTCTTTTGTGTTTCCATACGAATTGTGAACTTTTTTGTTCTAGTTCTGTGAAAAATGTCAGTGATAGTTTGGTAGGGATTGCATTTAATCTGTAGATTGCTTTGGGTAGTAGAGTATTTTCACAATGTTGATTCTTCCAATCCAAGAACATGGTATATCTTTCCATCTATTTGTATCATCTTTAATTTCTTTCATCAGTGTCTTATAATTTTCTGCATACAGTTCTCTTGTCTCCTTAGGTAGGTTTATTCCTAGGTATTTTATTCTTCTTGTTGCCATGGTAAATGGGAGTGTTTTCTTAATTTCACTTTCAGATTTTTCATTATTAGTGTATAGGGATGCAAGAGATTTCTGTGCATTAATTTTGTATCCCACTATTACCAAATTCATTGATTAGCTCTAGTAGTTTTCTGGTAGCATCTTTAGGATTCTCTATGTATAGTATCATGTCATCTGCAAACAGTGGCAGCTTTATTACTTCTTTTCCAATTTGGATTTATTTTATTTCTCTTTCTTCTCTTGTGGCTGTGGCTAAAACTTCCAAAACTATGTTGAATAATAGTGGTGAGAGTGGGCAACCTTGTCTTGTTCCTGATTGTAGTGGAAATGGTTTCAGTTTTTCACCATTGAGGATGATGTTGCCTGTGGGTTTGTCATATATGGCCTTTATTATGTTGAGGAGAGTTCCCTCTATGCCTACTTTCTTGAGGGTTTTTATCATAAATGGGTGTTGAATTTTGTTGAAAGCTTTCTATGCATCTATTGAGATGATCATATGGTTTTTCTCCTTTAGTTTGTTAATATGGTGTATCACGTTGATTGATGAACTGCATATATTGAAGAATCCTTGCATTCCTGGAATAAACCCCACTTGATCATGTTGTATGATCCTTTTAATGTGCTGTTGGATTCTGTTTGCTAGTATTTTGTTGAGGATTTTTGCATCTGTGTTCATCAGTGATATTGGCCTGTAGTTTTCCTTCTTTGTGACATCTTTGTCTGGTTTTGGTATCAGAGTGATGGTGTCCTCGTAGAATGAGTTTGGGAGTGTTCCTCCCTCTGGTATATTTTGGAAGAGTTTAAGAAGCATAGGTGATAGCTAAAATTCTCTAAATGCTTGTTAGAATTCGCCTGTGAAGCCATCTCGTCCTGGGCTTTGGTTTGTTGGAAGATTTTTAACCACAGTTTCAACTTCAGTGCTTGTGATTGGTCTGTTCATATTTTCTATTTCTTCCTGGTTCAGTCTCAGAAGGTTGCGCATTTCTACGAATTTGTCCATTTCTTCCAGCTTGTCCATTTTAGTGGCATATAGTTGCTTGTAGTAATCTCTCATGATCCTTTGTATTTCTGCAGTGTCAGTTGTTACTTCTTCTTTTTCATTTCTAATTCTATTGATTTGAGTCTTCTACCTTTTTTTGCTGATAAGTCTGGCTAACGGTTTTTCAGTTGTGTTTATCTTCTCAAAGAACCAGCTTTTACTTTTGTTGATCTTTGCTATTGTTTCCTTCATTTCTTTTTAATTTATTTCTGATTTGATCTTTATGATATCTTTCCTTCTCCTAACTTTCGGGGTTTTTTTTGTTCTTCTTTCTCTAATTGCTTTAGATGTAAGCTTAGGTTGTTTATTTGAGATGTGTCTTGTTTCTTAATGTAGGCTTGTATAGCTATAAACTTCCCCCTTAGAACAGCTTTTGCGGCATCCTATAGGTTTTGGGTCGTTCTGTTTTCATTGTCATTTGTTTCTAGGTATTTTTAGATTTCCTCTTTGATTTCCACAGTGATCTCTTGGTTATTAAATAGTGTGTTTTTTAGCCTCCATATGTTTGTATTTCTTTCAGATTTTTTCCTGTAATTGGTATCTAGTCTCTTAGTGTTGTGGTCGGAAAAGACACTTGATACAATTTCAATTTTCTTAAATTACCAAGGCTTGATTTGTGACCCAAGATATGATCTATCCTAGAGAATATTCCATGAGCACATGAGAAGAATGTGTATTCTGTTGTTTTTGGATCGAATGTCCTATAAATATCAATTAAGTCCATCTTGTTAACTGTATCATTTAAAGCTTTGTTTCCATATTTATTTTCATTTTGGATGATCTGTCCATTGGTGAAAGTAGGATGTTAAAGTCCCCTACTAAGATTGTGTTACTGTCGATTTCCTCTTTTATGGCTGTTAGTATTTGCCTTATGTATTGCGGTGCTCCTATGTTGGGTGCATAAATATTTACAATTGGTATATCTTTCTCTTCCATTGATCCCTTGATCATTATGTAGTGTTTTTTGTCTCTTATAATAGTCTTTGTTTTAAAGTCTTTTTGTCTGATGTGAGATTTGCTACTACAGCTTTCTTTTGATTTCCATTTGCATGGAATATGTTTTTCCATCCTCTCACTTTCAGTCTGGTATGTGTCCCTAGGTCTGAAGTGGGTCTCTTGTAGACAGCATATATACAGGTCTTGTTTTTGTATCCATTCAGCCAGTCTGTGTCTTTTCATTGGAGCATTTAATCCATTTATATTTAAGGTAGTTATCGATATGTATGTTCCTATTACCATTTTCTTAATTGTTTTGGGTTTTTTATTTGTGGGTCTTTTCTTTCTCTTGTGTGTCTTGCCTAGAGAATTTCCTTTAGCGTTTATTGTAAACGCTAAAGACCCACAATTGATGATGATGAATTCTCTTAGCTTTTGCTTGCCTGTAAAATTTTTAATTTCTGCGTCAAACCTGAATGAGTTCCTTGCTGGGTAGAGTATCTTGGTTGTAGGTTTTTCTCTTTCACCACTTTAAATATGTCCTGCCACTCCATTCTGGCTAGCAGAGTTTCTGCTGAAAGATCAGCTGTTAACCTTATGGGGATTCCCTTATGCTTTACTTGTTGTTTTTCCCTTGCTGCTTTTAATATTTGTTCTTTGTATTTAATTTTTGATAGTTTGATTAATGTGTGTCTTGTCATGTTTGTCCTTGGATTTATCCTGTATGGGACTCCCTGTGCTTTCTGGACTTGATTAACTATTTCCCTTCCCATATTAGGGAAATTTTCAACGATAATCTCTTCAAATATTTTCTCAGTCCCTCTCTTTTGCTCTATTCTTCTGGGATCCCGTATAATTCGAATGTTGGTGCCTTTAATGTTATCCCAGAGGTCTCTGAGACTGTCCTCTATTCTTTTCATTCTTTTTTCCTTATTCTGCTCTGCAGTAGTTATTTCCACTATTTTATCTTCCAGGTCACTTATCCGTTCTTCTGCCTCAGTTAGTCTGCTGTTGATCCCTTCTATAGAATTTTTAATTTCATTTATTGTGCTGTTCATTTCTGTTTGCTTGCCCTTTCATTCTTCTAGATCCTTGTTAAACGTTTCTTGTATTTTCTCCATTCTATTTCCAAGATTTTGGATCAGCTTTACTATCATTATTCTGAAATCTTTTTCAGGTATACTGCCTGTTTCCTCTTCATTTGTTAGGTCAGGTGGGTTTTTGCCTTGCTCCTTCATCTACTGTGTGTTTCTCTGTCTTCTCATTTTGATTAACTTACTGTGTTTGGGGTCTCCTTTTCACAGGCTGCAGTTTCGTAGTTCCCGCTGTTTTTGATGTCTGTCTCCAGTTGCTAAGGTTGGTTCAGTGGGTTGTGTAGGCTTCCTGGTGGAGGGGACTAGTGCCTTTGTTTTGGTGGATGAAGCTGGATCTTGTCTTAGGTGGGCAGGTCCACGTCTGGTGGTGGTTTTGGGGTGTCTGTGGTCTTATTATTATTTTAGGTAGCCTCTGTGCTAATGGATGGGGTTGTGTTCCTGTCTTGCTAGTTGTTTGGGATAGGGTGTCCAGCAGTGTAGCTTCCTGGTCTTTGAGTGGAGCTGGGTCTTTGCGTTGAGATGGAGATCTGTGGTAGATTTTTTCCATTTGATATTACATGGAGCTGGGGGGTCTCTTGTGGACCAGTGTCCTGAACATGGCTCTCCTAGCTCAGTGGCACAGCCCTGATGCCTGGCTGGAGCACCAAGAGTCTGTCCTCCATACGGCTCAGAATAAAAGGGAGGAAAAAAAGAAAGAATGAATGAAAAAGATAAAATAAACTTATAAGAATTAAAAAATTTTTTAAATAATTATTAAGAAAAAAAAGTTTTAATAAAAAAAAAAAGCAGACAGACAGAACCCTAGGACAAATGGTAAAAGCAAAGCTATACAGAGAAAATTACACACAGAAGCATACACATACACAGTCAGAAAAAGAGAAAAGGGGTTAAAAAATATATATATCATTGCTCCCAAAGTCCACCTCCCCAATTTGGGATGACTCGTTTTCTATTCAGGTATTCCACAGATGCAGGTACATCAAGTTGATGGTGGAGTTTTAATCCGCTGCTCCTGAGGCTGCTGGGAGAGATTTCCCTTTTTCTTCTTTGTTCGCACAGCTCCAGGGGTTCAGCTTTGGATTTGGACCCGCCTCTGCATGTAGGTCGCCAGAGGGTGTCTGTTCTTCGCTCAGACAGGATGGGGTTAAAGGAGCAGCTGCTTCGAGGGCTCTGGCTCACTCAGGCCGGGGGGAGGGAGGGGTGCGGATGCGGGAAGAGCCTGCGGCGGCAGAGGCCGGCGTGACTTTGCACCAGCCTGAGGCACGCCATGCGTTCTCCCGGGGAAGGTGTCTCTGGATCCCGGGACCCTGGCAGTGGCGGGCTGCACAGGTTCCCGGGAGGGGAGGTGTGGATGGCCTGCTCCCGGGAGGCTCCCGGGAGGAAGCCTGCTCACACACAGGCTTCTTGGTGGTGGCAGCAGCAGCCTTAGCGTCTCAAGCCCGTCTCTGGGGTCCGCGCTGCTAGCCGCGGCTCGCGGCAGTCTCTGGAGCTCCTTTAAGCAGCGCTCTTAATTCCCTCTCCTCGCTCACCAGGAAACACAGAGTGAAGAAAAAGTCTCTTGCCTCTTCGGCAGCTCCATACTTTTCCTCGGACTCCCTCCCAGCTAGCGTGGTGCACTAAACTCCCTGCAGACTGTGTTCACCCCGCCAACCCAAGTCCTCTCCCTGCGCTCCGACCAAAGCCCGAGCCTCAGCTCGCAGCCCCGCCCGCCCCGGCGGGTGAGTAGACAAGCCTCTTGGCCTGGTGAGTGCCGGTCGGCACCGATCCTCTGTGCGGGAATCTCTCCGCTTTGCCCTCCGCACCCCTGTGGCTGTGCTCTCCTCCATGGCTCCGAAGTTCCCCCCTCCACCACCTGCAGTCTCTGCCCGAGAAGGGGCTTCTAGTGTGTGGAAACCTTTCCTCCTTCACAGCTCCCTCCCACTGGTGCAGGGCCCGTCCCTATTCTTTTGTCTCTGTTTATTCTTTTTTCTTTTGCCCTACCCGGGTACGTGGGGAGTTTCTTGCCTTTTGGGAGGTCTGTGGTCTTCTGCCAGTGTTCAGTAGGTGTTCTGTGGAGTTGTTCCACGTGTAGATGTATATCTGGTGTATCTGTGGGGAGGAAGGTGATCTCCACGTCTCGCTCTTCCGCCATCTTGAAGCTCCTCCTCCAGCTTTATTTTCTATACATGAGTATATATATATTTTTACATTGTTGAAATATTACTGAAAGTAATATTACAGTAAAATTACTGCTTTTTTAATACAAAATAAGTTTTGTCCAATGTCATTAGATGTTCTTTGAAATTTGGTTGGTGGAAGGTATAAATAATTCCTTACCTTTGCCTCACTTGCTAGCTCTCTTTTTCCTGTTTTAAAGTGCACTTTTTAAATTACTTTTTTAAAGCAAAAAGAGGATAGATATTCTGTTACCCTGATCCAGGAACCTAGTCCCATATAAGAAATGTTGTTCCTAAATCCCATCTTGTATACCAATAGTTTAGTTGCTCATAGAGAATCAATCACATATTCAAATAAAATAACAGTTAACTGGTTAACAGCTGACTGAGCTGAACAATTGTTCACCTTACTGACAGTCCTATGAAAACATAATCTTGTATTTTTTTACCCTAAAATTTATCTTAAATATTTATCTTTGTTCTATAGTACTTTTATATTTCTTGCACACCTGAAATCTCTGAAAAATGTTATAGCACTAAAAATCATGTTATAATGATCAAGTTCAAGGAGAAATGATTATATGTTAAAATACCTAGAACTATGAACTTTCCAATTGCAGAACTGACATATGTTACAAAAAGAAGTTATGATTTAAATACGAAAATATTGCACCTTTATTCCATCAGATGAAAAACTAACCCAAGATAGAATGAATAGTTTTTATTTGGTAAGAAAGACATTATTTATTTATTTATTTATTTATTTATTTTGGCTGTGTTGGGTCTGCGTTGCTGTGTACGGGTTTTTCTCTAATTGTGCCGTGTGGGGGCCACTCTTCGTTGTGGTGCATGGGCTTCTCATTGCAGTGGCTTCTTTTGTTTTGGAGCACAGGCTTCAGTAGTTGTGGCATGCAGGCTCAGTTGTTGTGGCTTGCAAGGTCTAGAGCACAGGCTCAGTAGTTGTGGTGCATGAGCTTAGTTGCTCTATGGCATGTGGGATCTTCCCAGACCAGGGCTCGAACCCAGGTCCCCTGCATTGGCAGGTGGATTCTTAACCACTTAGCCACCAGGGAAGTCCCTGGCAAGCCATTTAAAAAGTCTGTGCTGCTCAAGCCTGGATGTTAGTAATATCAATGTGGTACAACCCTTTCTTTTGTTTTGCTTTTTCTCATTTATCTGTCACTGATGTAGAGGTTATTTTTCAGTTTTTCCTAGGGGCACTGCTCAGCTACCTCTGCAGAAAAGATAAGTGGTGAAATCATGTGAAGCTTAGCCAAGTATAATGGTTCATCAGTATCTCATCATCCAAAAAATAACTTCTATTCTGCACTTCAAGAAAATGTGCATGGATTTGTAGGCTTGTGAAAGGAGCCATAGTAGAAACTCTGCAGGCAGAAATTCTTTATGTACATAACAATACATCAATAGGCAGCTACCCTGCAAGTTCTCCCACATGTCCTGCTTAAATAGAGACACAATGAAAAAAGGCTCACTGTGGTGTCTAATCCCATCATATTTTTCATGTAGAGTCCATGATGGTCAAGTGCTTCAAGGAAGTTAGATATTCCTTGCAGGTGGGCACTAAGGTTTTGCTGAGGTATGGGGAAATTCTACAGAGTTCTGGAAAAACAAGGATGACAACAAAACACCAGCAGCAGTTGCCATTTAAGTTGTGATTACCGGGTGACAGCCACCTATACTAGGAAATTTAGAGATTATTAGATCTAACAAGTGTATGAAATAGGCACATTCAGATTATAAATGAGGGAACTAAAATAGAGATGTTAAGTAACTTGTATGATATTCAAAGATAGGCAATATCTAAAGCCCAGCGCTCTTAGCTATTTTGTTACATTGTCTTTGTGTCTGAGAGAACTGCACAGATCACCTTGCCACTTACTGGTTGCATGACATTGAGCAAGAAAGTTAACGTTCCTCAACTTCTCTTCTGAATAATTAATGTTCTGCCTTTATTAGGGAGTTATTGTGAATATCAGAAGGAGTTTACAAATGTCAAAGTGCTCTGTCAACTTGAAATGCCATATAAATGTGAACTATTTTATAGTCACCATTATTGGTCAGAGTAATTGTTTTCATAATTGGAAACACTCGGCAGTTTCTCTCATGAAAAGAATAAATCTGAAGCCTGGGACTCAGAGTGTGGTCCACAGAGCTGCAGTGTCAGCATCTCCCAGGAAGTTTTTAGAAATGTAGAATCTTAGGCACCAACCCTCATCTACTGAATTAAAATCTTCCATTTTTACAAGATTTTCAGATGATTCTTAGGTGTATTAAGTTTGAGAAGCCTGAAGACAGAGGCTAGATTATGGATATTTATCTGTTTAGAAGTTTTAGAGACTTTAGATTTTAATACAGGTGGCAGATTCTCCAGATCACTGAGATGTCTCCACATGAGTGGATTAGAATATAAGATCTTAGTATACCCATCCATCCCAGGCAGTTTCTTAGCACAAGTTGTACGAGAGTCACAAGAATGGGCTTGCCTTGCTGCTCCCTTATAAAAGCATCTGTGGCTCTGGCAATCTATCAGATTGTGGGAATAGACATGTGCTTTATTGACATGATTTCAAAGTGATAATCTTATTTTTTGTTATTTTGGCTGGCTCACTGGTATGTTTGACTTTATGTATGGTGTTTATTTTCTTTTACTAGAGGAGAAATGGTATCCTGCACACTTCAGAAGGATTTGGCAGATGTTGGGAGCTGATATGGGTTACATACATCAAGGTTTCAACTTCTAAAAGTGGGCTATGAGAAAGATGAGGCCCACTGATGTGACATCTTTGGACAACCACTCTGGGTGGTTTCTCTTATATCTTTGGATAGGAACATCACAGGAAGCTTTCAGAATTCTAACAAAGGAAAAAAGAGAGTAATAATTCTCTTTACAAGGCAGTAAAGGGAGTTAGATGAGAGAAATGTGAGTAGAATAATGAAAACAGTCAATTTCAACAATGGACTTGTTGAACTTTGTGGGAAAGAAATGAGAGAAAATGGCAGTAATAATTAATCTTTGAAATTATTTACTTAAAGCAATTTTAGCTGAAAAAATAGCTGGGAAATCCTAAAGACAATTTGAGGAAAGAGGCAGGATTTTTAATTAAAAAATATAATATAGAATCTAAATACAAAAATGGAAGATAGTAAATGAGTTCAAAAGTCATGACATAGATTGCTCAGGGGGAGGAATAAAACATGAAACAGATAATTCTCTAAAGGGTGTACTGTCCAGCCAGAATTTAAGAGGAGGCAAGATGTAGGGTGGATAAAGGATCTCATTAAATCACACAACCATTAGATCCACTGGACTAGAACTTGGGTTCTCTAATATATTCAAGTATTCTTTCCAACTACGCATGAAATGTACTTAGTAGGGAAACATTTATCAGATAGATTAAATCATGAAGAAATTATGATCCTAATTAGAAAATAAAAGTGTCCCTAAGTTGCTTTCACTTAGAATGGTCAGAGACCCACAATGACTAGCAGGTGAATTCTAAAGCTGCAGGGTTAATATTCATGAAGACACCAGCCTGCATGAAGGCTTCATAGCTTGGATAGAAATAGAATCAAATTTAGGGGTAAAGGCTTTTGAGGGAGCACAAGATATTTCTTAAATGATGGTATGAAGGAAAAGGCTTATAATGTTTTATAATATATTATGTATATTCAAATTAAACAGGTAGGATTTATAGTCACTGAAAGTGTCTTATGTGTGTTTGAAACAAAAGACAGATTTGGGAAGAGCAGGAAATGATGTATTCCATCTGCATGTGTCACAGTAAGCAAGAAAACAGCAACAACAAAACAATATATTAAGGGCAGAAAGTACATAAATCTACAAAATATTTTTAGAAGAAAATATTTTATAGAACAGGGTGTCTAAGGTGAAGGTCTTCTAATAATTACACAATCTCAAAATCCATTTGCATATTTGATTGCATCAAAACTGCAAACTTCCATGTAATAAAGTGTTCCATAAATAAAAGCCATATGTACACATAACATATATACATATTATGTATACATATAGTATGTATCATAATATATAGAAGGTTTTTTTTTATTTTATTGAAGTGTAGCTGATTTACAATGTCATGTTAGTTTCAGGTGCACAGCACAGTGATTCAATTATAAATCAATTATTTTCAGAAAGGTATTTGTATAAATAAACATATCAAAGATTCTTAACCTCATTAGATGTCAAGAAAATACGAATTGCAAATTCAATGAGATACCCTTTTTACTTTATCAAATTGGCACAATCTTAGAAAGGCTTGATTACGTCAAATTGACATACCCTTTTTACTTTATCAAATTGGCACAATCTTAGAAAGGCTTGATTACATCAAATTGACAGTTTTACAAGGGACCCCTCATTCTCACACTCTACTGGTAGAAGCACAAATTGGTGTGATATATTTGGAAGTTTCCATTGTAGACTCTATGTCCACTTAAAATGATTGTCTCATAACCAAGAAATCCCACTTCAAGTAAACATTCTTACATGACATATATATTTTGCTTAAATATACAGATATTTCTGTGTAATGTTTTTCATGCTTGGCAGTAAGAAGAAAGCAAAGAATGCAAATGTCTACCAGTAGGGGAATGGATAAATGCATTCAATGATACATCAGAATAATCTGCTGCATTTACAGAGAAAGAGGTAGTTTATACAAAGAGTATTTATGTAATAAATATCCATGATATATGGTTCAGTGAAAAAAAGTTACAGATGATATATGTATACATATACACATTTATATATGTATATATATTATCACTTTAAAATATTTATATAATTATATACTTTCTTATGTATTAAAACAGGCTTGAAAATAGAAAAGCAAAACTGTTGAACTGGTGCTATGTGGAGGTGGCTTTGGAAAGGGATGAGAAACTGTCAGTTTTAACATAATCATTGCATTATTTGAATTTTGTATAACAAGCAAGGAGATTTATAATGAAAATAAAGGTTAAAACAGTTGGCACTTCTCTTTCTGTGTCTTTCTCCTTTTCACAAGGAAGACTATTGTTTTGTGACATTCTGAACCTCTGCATCTTCTCCCGAGGCTGCCTCTCCTCCAGCTGGACCATAACACTCTTCCCTCCAGTAACAGCAGCTGTGCAGTCCACAAGTTCAAGATGCTGTTATTCAGCAGTGTGCTCACTTTCAATTCAAAAATTGTTTTTTTTACCTTGATTGCAACACATTCAAGGACAATTTTTGAATAAAAAATGGCAAGAGCATTAGCTCATTAAGGTGCTAATGCAACTTTAAAGTGTGAGAAATAAGGATGGGGAAGCGGACAAGGGTTTGTGTGGGACAGCTGATAAAAGTGATGATTTCCAAATGTAACGTTTAAGTTATGTGGAAGAAAAAAGAGCGTGGCAAATTTGAAAGTCCATCATATTAATCATTCTGGGTGGTTTCTCTTGATATGAACATGGAAGAAATTTTAGAGACTATTTTAAACTTGTGGTTGAATATGTCTTATTTCAGTTTGTGATTAGATTTCAGTGCTCATAGGCATCAGCTGTCTCATGCTGCTTCCATAATTTTCTATCTTGATCCCTCAATTTCTAGTCTCTTAGGGGGCTTCCCAGTCAATTACAAGGGATGTCTCTGGTATTGAAGCTTTTAACCCAGCTTTTAGTGCTGGGGTCAAGGATATTATTTTGTAGCATTGCAATCAAATGACATTTCCAGTTATAGCCAAATTCTAAGATTGTCATTTCTTGCTAAGATTTTGGAAAAGGATATGATTTTGTATCTAGTGATTCACTTTCTTGAGTCACCTGAAAATGAAAACCAGTGACATTTTCACAATGTTTTTCACTGACAAGTTTCAAAGCATTTTCATGGCATTCATTAAGGTTTGCAGGGCCATCTACGCAAGTGGAGAGAAGTTTTGTCTGAAATGGAGAATGAAAAATTACTTAATAGGACAAAAATAGAAAATAAAAACCTATGGAGATGAGGAAAAACATAATGGTTTAAAACATAATTACATGCCATGTGTAAAGAAACAAATTACATAGACCAAAATGTGATTACTGAAGGCTTTTCTCCCATCTCGATGTGCCTCAGCTGTCATGTGATTTACATAATATGCAGTGTCTAACACATCATCACCATCATAATTACTGTGCGCCAGACACTAGGCTAACTTTACATCAGTTACCAGTTATTATATACGCCCAGCAATCCTGTTGTGTTTAGAATTAGGGGGTTGGAGTTATATCTCATTTTCAGATGAGGAAACTGAGACCCTGAGATCGGCTTCTTATCCAAAGTCACACATAAAAAGTAATAGATGAGGATTTGAACTCAGAAAGGTTGGTGCTTGTGTTTATATGTTTAATTGTACTTTGTAGACAACATGAATGATGAGAGGGGATCAGAATTAGTCCCTGATACAGTCTTTCTCTAAAGCAGCACTAGATGTGTTTGAGGGATACTGGGAGGTCCCAGCCCAGTAGGAAGATCTTCATTATTAAGTTCCGATTACTTGAGGAATCAATGTTAGATATTTTCATGGGAATAAAGTATTTTTGTCATTACAAAATATAGAATGTGATGGAGACAGGTGATTCACAGAAGAGGAAATCCAAATGGATAATTAACATTTGAATAGATTTTAAACTTCACACGTTATCAGGGAAATGCCAACAGAAACAACTATGGGGCTTCCCTGGTGGCACGGTGGTTGAGAGTCCGCCTACCGATGCAGGGGACACGGATTTGTGCCCCGGTCCGGGAAGATCCCACATGCCCTGGAGCGGCTGGGCCCGTGAGCCATGGCCGCTGAGCCTGCGCGTCCAGAGCCTGTGCTCCGCAACGGGAGAGGCCACAGCAGTGAGAGGCCCGCGTACCGGCAAAAAAACAAAAACAGAAAACAAAAAACTATGAAGTACCTTTTCACATCCTAGAGTTTGCAAAAATTAATAAGTCTGACGATGCCAACCGCTGGTGACGATGTGGAGACACGATAGCTCTCACCCTACACAGGGTAGAATACAGACCACTGTGAGAATAAACTGGAGTTGTCTAGTGTAGTCCTGGGTGCTAGTATACTCTGACCCAGCAATTTTACTTCTAGTTACTAGCTCTAGAGAAGCCACACATGCACAAGGAGACATTTACAAAATTAAAAATTTTTGGAGCATTGGTTGTATGGAAAAAACCCAACAACAATAGAAAATAAATAAATGAATAAGAACTACATGTGTCAAAATGGATCAATTACAAAGTAGCTGACTTCACACTACTATATATAAAATAGATAAACGACCAAAGACCTATTCTATAGCACAGGGAACTATGTTCAATATTTTGTAATAAACTATAATGGAAAAGAATCTGAAATATATATATATATATAAAACTGAATCACTTTGCTGTACACCTGAAACTAACACAACATTGTAAATCAACTACATTCAATTTTAAAAAAGCACAAAAAAATAGTTGACCTAAAAAAGCAGATTGTCAACAGATATATACAGGAGAATGGGATTTATACAATGTATGAAAGTTTCCGAAATGATACTTCCTTTTGGGGGGGCTTATATTTAAATGGTTTAACAATTTATAAAGTAATAGTAAACACTACCTCCAGGAAAGGAGATTCAGAAGTGGTCTTACTGGAGGTTTAAATTTTGTCTTTAATGTTATATTTAACATATGTTTAAAAGTAAATATGGAGATTTGTTAAAGCTAAGGGTTTGCTACTTGATGTTTACTATTCTCTATCCTTTGAATATGAATAAAATATTTCACAATAAGCGAATATGTACTAAGAGAATGGAAAATGCAAAAAAAATGACAGAAAAAAAAAGAATCTAGCTGGCACACTATAATATGGTTGGTTATGATAAATACTTGTAGTTGTTATTATTAAAAGTAAAAAAGGAGTAATTAAGGCTTCATGCTTATTCCTCCCATATAACACTTTTTTTTGTTTGTTTTTTTGCGGTACGCGGGCCTCTCACTGTTGTGGCCTCTCCCGTTGCAGAGCACAGGCTCCGGACGCGCAGGCTCAGTGGCCATGGCTCACAGGCCCAGCCACTCTGCGCCATGTGGGATCTTCCCGGACCGGGGCAAGAACCCCTATCCCCTGCATCGGCAGGTGGACTCTCAACCACTGCGCCACCAGGGAAGCCGTATAACACGTTTTAATCTATATTTAACGTTGATGGTGAGAACTGGTATCTCAGTATAGATCTCTGTTATTTAATTTCTCCACCTATCAGAACAGCTTTGCCCAGATATTGCAGAACTTAATCTCTCTCTCACTCATCTCTACCTTCCGAGTGTGGTCCACTCTGACTGCCCTATTAAAACTGCTGTCACCTCCCTCCCTCCAGCTTGAGAGGCCCTGTCCTTGTTTCTCTGCTTTATATTTCTGCATGGCATCAGTTATCCTTTCACATCATATTTATCTTATTTACAAAATTGCCTTCCTACTGTTAATGTCTGCTTTATGAGGCAAGTATTTTTGTCTGTGTTGTTCACTAGTTTATTCCCAAACTAGTTAGAGGGTAGGCACAGGTGCTTAATAAATTTTTCTGAATAATTGAATAGATTAATGATGGCACTTAAATTTCTCATTTTCCCATGTATATGAGATATTTTTGATTAAGCAAATTGATACATGTTGCTGAGAAGAAACCCTAAGAAGAAAAATAAGTTGTTCAAAAACCTAGTTATTCAGGTAGCTGAGTAAATGCCTGAGCAGTGACTTAGGGGGTTCTCAGCTGTGCCTGCACAGAACTGAGGAACCACTCCCTCTCTCTCTCTCTTCTCTCTCTCCTTCTCTCCCTCTCTCTGAATTAAAGCAGCTGTGCAAGAACATCTCTTTTCCTGATAATTTTCTGTCACTCACTCGGTCCCGCCCTGCATGTCTTAAACAACTGCTGCAGTCCTCAATCTTTATCTAAGATTCACCCCTTCACCCTTGTTTAATTTACTCAGTCAAATATTCAGGCCATCTCGCAGTAATTAGAGTCATTTTGAGGACCTTCATACCCCCTTGCTAGCCATGGACAAAGTAGCCTGGCTTCTGGTGCGTTCTGCATGATAGAGCTTGAAGAATTGTGAGAATTGTTGGAATAGGGCGATGGGTTGTGAATGAATGATGTATTCTGCCTTCATGATACTTAGTGGGAGCTATTGCAGATAGAATACGTTAATTTAGATTTTTTTCTTCATTAAACTACTTTGTTCATGCTTGTTAACTCCCAGCCAAGAAATTCAGCTGTATAGTATCAATTAACTGTACTTTAATATATATTAAAAATTCATAGAACTAAAAAAATCTTTTTTTTTTCACCTCATGGAGGTGTCACAATAGTGTGAGCACAGGGTAAGTTCATGAATTCATTCAGTTTTTCATTCTATATATTCTATTTATTCATTTATTCATTCTATTTATGCATTTTATTTATTCTATTTAGTGAACACCTACTATGTGCAAACACAGTGCTGGGTGTTGTGGACTTAACTATGAGAATAATTGACCTTTGGTGTAGATGGATTTAAAACTACAGCTATGATGGAAAACATAGTAGTGTATATTCTTAATATCAATCAATTATTTAGTTTCCATTTGAGCAATTCCTTTTTCCCCTACATCTGTTTAGCCTGCATCACAGGATGTCCACATACCCAAGAGAAGTTGCTATCACAGGAAATAAAATCCCCTCAGAGATGGGAGCGTTCATGCTAGACTGCTGTCAGGGGTTTCTTTTGTTCACATTAATAACTTTTTTTTGGTATTAAGTAACTTATTCCTGACTAAAAAAATAAAACGAAGTGGGTACTATTATTATTCAATTATCAGAACGATAAAACTGAAGTATACACCGAGGCAGGTCACTGGCTCAGGTTCCCAGAGTGGAACCAGGTTTCTGACCCAGGGGTCTAACACCTCTTGTTGTCTATTTTTGTGCCCAAATGAAAAATGATTTGAGGAATTTTACTAATCCTTGTCCATTCAACAATTGCAACCTCTAGTGAAGAAAGCAATTCAAAAAATAGATTTAGACTATTATTTTCTAGTGACTTCCGGTGTGAGAGCAATCATTTCAAATTGAGTAGCACCTAAAAAAATTCATAAGCACATGTATTAGATGACTATAGTACATGCGCTATTACTTTCCTGAAAAAATTGGACCGTTGGCTTCAATTACATGAAATGCCCAAGTTAGCTTATTCATCCCCATGAACTGAGTGTATAATTTTTCTACAGAAATTTTATTGATTCTTATTAAACACTAAATAGATTTTAATATTTAACAAGTTAAAGCATTCCTGTGACATGGAGCATAAATGCATTTGCTCTTTACTATCTGTGTCTGAATCCAGCTTCTTCTGTAGCAGAATGATTGCTTATCCAAGATAGAGTTAAAACTGACCTTTTTTTTTTTTTTTTGAAACTATTACACTGTCTGCCTGACTTTTGTGCCCTCTGCTGGATTCATTGAACTAGTTTAAACATAAACTTAGTTTTTATCTTTCCAATGCAGGCATTTTCTGCTTTAATGTATTTTTGCCTTTCTGGTCATGGGCTGTTTCAGGGTGAAGGACAGAATATGTGCGGCTATTTGATGTAACACACTGTTGACAAGGCGGTATGTGTACCTGCCAGAGAGCCCACCTGTCTACTGGTTGATGAAAGGATTCTTAGGAACGTGTTCCCTCTTGGAGTCCCCTCCTAGCTTTTGGCAATAGAGTTCTTTGG
The DNA here is from genome assembly GCF_005190385.1 of Monodon monoceros. Lineage (NCBI taxonomy): Eukaryota > Metazoa > Chordata > Mammalia > Artiodactyla > Monodontidae > Monodon > Monodon monoceros. The sequence continues at coordinate 846,674 of NW_021697627.1, read as the reverse complement.
GAAGAGCACCAGCTCTTGTGAATGATGCCAGGACTACTGTTCCATTGCCAACATGGGCACATGCTAATTTACAGCCACTAGGTGTCCTGGGAAATAAACAAAGCTATACAGGTCTTGGGGAATATTAGTATAAATGATTTCATTCATTTAATTTAAAAAATCCGTATAAAAGTAGACAATAAATAAAGGTACTGTTGCTTAAATGAAGTAGTGTAAAATGTGTAACTTGAAATATCAATTTTAGATCTACACTCCCCCTACGTACCCCTCTTCAGAAGCACTATGGAAAATGCAGGACTAGTATTTTTTTTAAAGTTCTCAGATGATATAAAGAAACATGTGTTATTAGAGGGGGAGCTTGTGTACTGCCGGGTAACATGACAGATCACCTATGTATATACATAAATAACTGCTGTCTAAGGATTTGATTGACCACATCTAATCAAGAACCTGTTGATAACAGAATAAGCCAGGTATCAGCAGTTTCTTGGGTATGCCAAACCCAAAGGGGAGCAAATATTTGCTTGCCATCAATAGGCTGCTGCTGTAATGGGGGGTAATAAACAAGCTAAGGTCTCTCACACAACAGAAAGAAGGGGTATATCCAATTATATCTTAGTAATTGCATTTAATGCAAGGTGATTTTAACACATGGTTATTTCTCTTGGGAAACAATTTCTTTAAAGGACTAAATAAAGCATATTTTAAGTTATTTTTGAAAGAGGGTAAAATGTATATGATTTTTAATACCAGCAAACAACTGGGGATAATGTGAGAGAACATTTTTCATATCTTGTTAAATACAAATGGACAATTATTACAAGAACTTTTTATTACGAAATGATTTAAAAGTGGAATTATATAAAGACCTACGTGGGGGTCTGTTCTTTATAACCCAAGAAAGGACTCATTATCTTTACATGTAGGGGGAGTGCTGGTAGCTTTATGACACTGACATTATTCAAGGATATCTCTGCTTACTGGAATTTCTAGACCCAAACTCAGAAAGACAAGTTTTAATCTATATTTATGTGACCATTACCTTTCTCTCTTTTACTTTTGTTGTTTTTAGCTTATTTGTTTGTTAAGTCAAATATATTTTGGTTTATGGTAATTTCCAAAAAGTGTTGATAGGGCAGTTTTATGCCAAGGACTTAAATTCTAGCCCTGCCTGCTCTACCAACATGTAGATTCCAGTCCCACAAAGAAGGGAAAGAAAGCAGTGCTCTGTCCGCCGTGGTCCCCTTCACACAAATAAAGGGATTCATGGGGAACAAGTCAGGAGAAAACATGACTTTGAGATTCCTCTGAAGATTCATGGCTTGGCCATGAAATTTACTCAGGGCCTGAGAAACTCTCATTTGCAAAACATCTCACAATGGCAGTTGTCCATCTATTTCTGTGGTTATTTAATTCATTTCTACCATCCTGTCTATGAAGGCTCTGTGAACATGAGAACCATGGCTTTCCTCTTCTCCATGCTTCCATATATCTTCAGCTTGGCCACAGAGGAATAAGCGATTTTGTAATTAAGAGAGACCAGTAATCTGCATCCCTCTCTGCTCCTTCGCCAGAGTCCCTGGGGAACCTTAGGGCTCTGGGGTGGTCCCCCCTTGTCCCTTAGACAGGGGAGTCCAGAGCAGTTGTTGACACTGTTCCTCTGATGAAATCACATTGGGAAACTAAGGCTTCTGCTTATAGGCTGTGGGTCAGAACTCAAGATTCCTCTCAACACAATTCAGAGGCAGAGAATCCAGAGGCCTCAAGTGTATTTCACTCTTCATACTCCATGCCCCTTTCTTTCTCTTCCTTAATTCACAGAAGCTGTGGCAAGGCTATGCCAGAGTAAGGGCAGCATGCTAATTTTGTGAACACATTCCCATTTATAATTGATTAGCATGTATCACAATAATGATTAATTATGCTATTAACTTATGAAGGGTAAATTAGTTGCCTGTAATTTTCATTGTTGCTTCAAACTTTGGTATGTTCAGCCTTCACAATTTACTGCTCACAAGTAATGTGAACTCATGTATTTGTTCAACTCGTAAAGTGTTGATTGAGGGCTGTTCCGTGCTAAGCACTGCACCTGCTCCTAGACACGTATGCAGAGGGAAGAAAGCAGGTAGCTCCTGTCCCCAAGGAGCCACCAGTCAAAGAGACCGCAGCCCTGTGCTTCTGTGATGTGAGAACTGGAGCACTGATAGGACTTGGCACGAAAAGGGTTTAGATTGGGGCGGGGGGGTGTTCTAACACAGACAAAAAAGCCTATCAGCCTATACAAAGTTTTCTAGCAGAGAAAACAAATAAAAATTAGGGAGACTATTGCACCATTATTTTCATTTTTTGATCTTCTTCTCAAGTTACAAAACTGATCAGCTCTTATTTTAGTCATTTTATTCAGATTGGCTATTTTTTGTCGTGTTTCACTTTTTGAAAAGTTCATTCATCGTTATTTTTAACCCTAAATGTTTGCAGAAAGCAAATTTAAGCTAAAATTAAAAATGAGTATTCCTTCCAATGTGCTGATATTTTCTCACACACACAAGAAACTAACTATAATCTACACATTAAGTTATTTATATATCTCTTGCCTTGGATATGCCCATCTATCAGTTTTATCATAATGCGTGCTATCTAATTACAGGATGGGTCTTCTGGGCTGGTGAAGCTTTCTGGAAAATCATTAATAACAGCAGAGCAAAGGAAGTGTTCCTGCCCTTTCATCCAAGTTTGGGGTGAGTTACAAAAATTAATCGGGGAAGAGAGCATGGTGCTTATAGTAACTGACTCTGATTTACCTGTTTCTCTGTAAAGGTAGCCTGTTAAAAATAATGTTTCTTAAAATCTCATAGTAGCACAATGTTCTACTTTAATTTAGTGACATATTTCCTGGATACAATAATGTGTTATTTCTTTGTGACTCACAATGTCATAAAAATTTTGCTAAAGTTGTAGAAGCACAGTTTATAAAATAACAGAGAGCTTCATTTAGATTCCCCACCATGTGCACACAAATAGGTTATTTCATAATTTTCTAAAATTATATGAGCAGTGGAAGATGTCCTGCTGGCTGATCCAAAGTACTTTGCTGCGAGGAGTGAGACAGATTTCATTTAGATGGTCTAAATCTTCCTGTTCTTTCAGTTCATGGTTATGTAAATTTTGTAGCAAGTGATGATTCTAAATAAGGAAATCATAGTGTAAGGAATAATTACCATATATTTATTTAGTTGTCTCTGGTACATAAAATGGTGCTTATGATTTAAAAGTAAATTACACAGCAATGTGGAGCATCATGGACTTCTTGTGGTTTGAGCAGTCTTGAATGCCAGACAGTAAGGACTGTGATGGTGATGATGGATTATTGCTATTTAGGCTCACGACAGTAAAGTGATATGAAGATGAACTTTTCACAACACAAATATGACGATGTCAGTACTTAGAATAGTGCCATCATGTGACTTTTTTCTTCTAAATTTAGCACATGGGCTAATTTTGGGGAGACAGGTGTACATTCTGAGCCTCTTTAAGTCCCAAAGTTACAGAATTAGACCTTTCAATTTCATGCAAATTCAGGGCAGTTTGGAAGAAAAGATACAGAATCTGGCTTGAATCTGACTGAAAGGTAGGTAATGTACAAGATTCAAAGAGTATAGGTGTGGCAAATTTGATATATATAAAATATATATTATTTATATATACACAGATATGCATATATAAATACACACATATACACACATGGCTATATGTGTATATATACATACATATAAATACACCCACACATATATGGTATAAAAAATTATATTAAGTAAATGAAATGACAGGTGACAGTTTGGGAGAAAATATTTATAAATCTTACATCTAGTGAATAGTTTGTACCCGAAAAAACACAACACAGTAATAAGACAAATAATACAAATAAAAAAGAAGAAAATGTTTGAATAGACATTACAACAAAGAAGATTTATGAGTGATCATTAAGTAAATGAAAAGATGCTCAACATCATTTGTCACTAGAAAAATGCAAACTAAAACCCTAATAACTTATCACTTCATTACGGTCTCTATAATTCAAAGGCAGACAATAACAAGTGTAGATGAGAACATGGAGAAATGAGGGCTCATACATTGTGTATAGGAATGCAAAATGGTTTAGCCACTTGGAAAACAGTTTGGCAGATTCTTCAATAGTTAAATATGTTTACCATACAAGCCAGTGTTTCTACTCTTAGGTATATACCCAAGTGAAATAAAAACGTGTCTACATAAATACCTGTACATAAATGTTTATAGCAGCATTGTTCTTAACAGCTAAAACCTGGAAACAACCACCTAAATGTCCACCAAGCAGTAAATGGATTTAAAAATTGTGTCATATCCACACAACAGAATGCTGTTTGGTTATATAAAGGAATAGAGTACTGAAACTAAATACTACAAAGCATTATGCTATGTAAAAGAAGCCAGAGGCAAAAGTCCACATATTGTACAAGTTCATTTTATGAAATGTCAAAGAAAGGAAAATATATAGACAAATAGATAGTCTAATGATAACCTTGGACTGGGGGATAAGAATGAAGAGTGAATGCAAATGGGTACAAAGAGATTTTGGGGGGTGATGGAAATGTTCTAAAATTAGATTTTTGTGATGGCTGTACAACTCTGCATATTTACTTAAAATGGGTGAAATTGATAATATATATCAATTAAACCTCAATAACACTCTTAAGTAAATTATACTTTTAGATACTAATTAGCGCTAAAGCTTTAGAGTAGAATCAGCAAGATAAAATGTACTTCAGAGACTGAAAAAAATCATTTATAGAATTCCTGAAAGGAATTTTTAAAAGATTTTGAATCCACAAAGAGTTGTCTAAAATATATGTTGTTGTCTTGTATCCATTGTTATTCTCCTTAGATTTGCAAACTCCATAAGAATAGATATCAATCTTCTTGGTCATTAGTTTATTCTTAGCTTAGAATTGTTCCTGTCTCAGAGGTGTTACTGAACACATATCTGATAAGTGGATAAGTGGCAGGGTCCTCATCTAGCTGGTCAACCTCTAGAAGAGAAATTTCCCATCCACTCAGCTGGGGTTTACAATCAGGTATTTGGATACTGAAAAGAATAAAACAGGAGGTAGCAGAGGGCTGGTCCCCTAAACGGAGCCCCATGAGGACATTGAGAGCTGAGACCAAACAATTCTAATAGCAAAAAGTTGACATATTCAAATGGGACAATTTGAGGAAAATTTTTTGCCAAAGGATTATTGAAAACTCATGCTCAGGATATAAGAGACTTGTAGGGTTGGAGCAGAAACCTGGGGCTAGAAAATGGGAGGAGCCTCAGGAAAAGGGCCTGAGGCAGGAGAGGAGGAAAGGGTTCCTGGAACCCAATGGAGAGAGCTGTGCAGAGACAGCCTCCTGGAGAGGAGTGGGGACTGTTGGGGACAGCTGGCAGTACCTCTCATGGGGGAAGCAAGAAAACAAACACCCTGACCTCATTCTCCTCCCCCCTGCTGATGTCCCTCTGGGGCTTTTTATGTTCCAGCCCACACCAAAGTCTGGGGTCCCTTTGGCTCAACTTCTTCTACGAATCATGGTGGAGAGTGGATGCTGAGACACAAATGAAGGATATCAGCCCAGGGGTGAGCCTCGGACCACTGGTTGGATGTAAGGAGGAAGGAATTGAGGTAAAATGCAGAGGCTGAGGATTAACACCCATTACACAAATTCCTAGCCTGCACAAACAACCACCCTGCAAAGGCAGACTGAGGAGGTCTTAATACAGGCTGCCTTATGTCTAGAATACTTTAGGTGTGGCAGGGCTGAGATTTCAGAGGGCAATCAGTGGAGGAGCTGGGAGAGGTTAAAGTAAGCAAGTGTTGATCTTGTCTGCACTGAACCTCAATAGGCTGGCACCCCTAAATTGTGCCACTCTTAAAAAAGCAAAACCATTTACCACTTTTTCCTGCAGTTAGAATAAATAGCCGCTAGGAGAAAATAACAGATCTTGATTCAGGAGGCTTAGAGCACCAGGAAGCAGGGGCTCAAGAAGTGATGCACCTCCTGAGTTATGTGCTTCTCTTTAGATTAATGTATTTGTTTCTCAAGGTTTCTGTTATGAATGAACACAGATGGAATAGCTTAAAACAACAAACGTATTCTCTCACAGTTCTGGAGGCTAGAAGTCTGAAATCAAGGCATCGACAAGGCCATGCTCCCTCTGAAGGCTCCAGGGAAGAGTCCTTCTGTGCTTCCTCCCAGCTTCTGGTGGTTGCTGGCAGTCCTTTCTGTTCCCTGGGCTGCAGCTCCATCACTCGATTTCAGCCTCATCTTCACATGGCCATCTCCCCTGACTGACTCCACACCTCTCGTTCCTTCTAGGGGAATGAGGCATCGGATTCAGGGCCCACCCTAATCCAGTATGGTTTCCTCTTTACATCTGCAAGGTTGGGGGTACACCATCCAAGCCACAGCAACTAATGACAATAATAATAAAAACAATAAAGATGACCTCATTCTTATGAAGCATTTCATATACTATTTTCATACTCATTATGCCCCTTTTTACCTCAACTTTGCCACTTTATTTTTTCAGATCTCTAAACTGAGAGGTGGGCAGGCAGGCAGAAGCAGGGTTGGGCATAGGGTGCTGTTACTTTCTGCAGCCCAAGGTCTCATTTGACGCTCTTCTGCCACTGGCCCTGACCTTATTTACTACCACTTCTTCTGCTTGATATGTAGTCACTGGCTAAAGTTATTCTTTTACAGGTTTAAAATGGTAGGATAACCTACTAACTGCTATGTGGTACAAGGGAAAGTCCTTTTTAAATTGTAGACTTAATAATTTTAACATTAACATTATTTTGTGACACTATTAGTTTAGTTACTGAATTGGTTAAAACTCAAGTAATAATTTCAATATCAATTTACACCCTTGACCATGTCTCTGAATGTATATATCTGTTATATGGTAAGTAAATAAATTGAATATAAAGACAGTAAACATCTTATCTATTGTAGGGATCTGTGTGGTCTCTTAAAACATTATGGTTTAAACAATGCCTGGGGTAGTCAACATACAATGTTGTACCTAATAATGTCATTTACGGCTTAGTGTTCAAGTTTTTTAAGCTACCTCTTGTGCTTTAAAAATATTTCTTGGGGACTTCCCTGGAGGTCCAGTGGTTAAGACCCTGCACTTCCACTGCAGGGGGCACGGGTTCCATTCCTGGTCGGGGAACTAAGATCCTGCATGCGCGTGGGGTGGACTCACCCCCACCAAAAATTTCTTGGATGAGTGTATAGATACATTTCCATTTATAGGTATATCTGTGCTTTATTGCTAAACAATCAAACCTTTTACTGATTGAAAGCTAGAATGCACTTTTATAAAATACCATTGAGAAATAACTAGGTATAGCAAGGTTTTGAAAGGAAAGAAATCCTTTGAAAATATAATGTTGATTAATGATCATTGTTATATCAGTTAGGATTCTTCACTGAAAATAACATAATTCCCGACTCAAATTGTCCTCAGTGATAACAAGAATTTATTGTCTTAGGTAACTAAAAATCTCCATAGGTAGAAAAAGTTTCAGATGGATTTCATCAGGGTCTTAGGTTTATTCCCTGGCTATTTTTCAGCACTCTCCTCTGTGAGTTGACTTTTTACTAGGCTGACTTCCCTAGCTCAAACAAGAAGGCTGCTACCACTTGTGGCCTGTACAATTCATCCTCCAGATGCAGTGATCAGGGCTGTCACCTTGTAAGTGTTCTCATCAAGGGATCTGAGGCCCACGCTGATTGGGGTGAGTGTGGTCACAGCCTCACCCTTAGCAATTTCTCCTGGCAGGGGAATGAAACATGCTGACTGCCTTAGTGAATCAGGGACTGTCCTGGATCAGAGCTGAATGAAAATCAGAATAAGTCTTAAGAAGAGCTACAGCAGGGTGATCAAGTGTCCATAACAAATGCCCATAATTTTTTTCAGTAGTATTTCTTGAACTCTTTTTGGTGTGGCTGTCTCCCCAGAAAAATGCGTATAACCAAATTTCTATAATATGTTTTCTTCTCCATCTGTTTTTATTTTTATTATTGTATAAGAACACAACTTTAGATCTACCCTCTTAAATTTTTAAGCACACAATGCAGTATTGGGAAACATCAGTACAATGTTGTAGAGCAGAACTCTAGAGCTTACTTATCTTATGTAACTGAAACTTTATACCCGTTGACCAGCAGCTCCTCATTTCCCCCTCCCCCTGCAGCTCCGGGCAACCACCATTCAACTCTTTGCTTATGTGAGTTTGACTGTTTTAGATTCCTCATAAAAGTGAAATCAACACCATTGGTGGGAGTGTAAATTAATGCAGCCAGTATGAAAAAAACAGAATGAACTTTCTTCAAAAAACTAAAAATAGAACTACTCTATGATTCAGCAATCCCACTTCATTGCAGTATTATTCATAGTAGCCAAGATATGGAGACAACATAAATATTCATGGATGGATGGATGGATAAAGAAAATGTGGTATATATTCTCTCTCTCTCTCTCTCTCTCTATATATATACACACACACACACACACACACACACACACTAGAATATTATTCAGCCTTAAAAAAGAAGGAAATCCTGCCATATGAAACAACATGGATGAACCTGGAGGATATTATGCTAAGTGACATGACTCAGTCACAGAAGGACAGAATTGTATGATTCCACCTACATGAGGTATTTAAAATAGTCAAAATTATCCATTTTATCTACACTTTTTAATAAGTTTACATGTCTTTAGATAAAATCCCTGGCCCACATAGGCAGAAGTCTAATTTTTCCAATTGAAATGAAAAAAAGGTTTCTCTCTGATGTTAATTTTTAATTTCTTAAAATGCAGGTGCATTTTTCTTCTCTCCATTTTTGATAAATTCCTAAGCTTATGCTAGAAGTAAAATGTAATTTAGAGGAATATATGCAATTCATTGTTGAATACATGTTTTTCTTAAAAGCAATGTTGTATGACTGTGGGGAATCTTATTATGGTAATTCTACATTTGCAAAATGAAATAATATTATATTTGATTATCACTAAAGATCTTAATAAGTATTTTTCATCTAAAGGTCTAAAATTAAAATTTTCAATTACATTGGTAGGAAAATAATTTTATTCATATGTAAAGGCTTACCCTAGACTTAAATATTACAACCATCTTCATGATGCAAAAATTTAGGTTAGTGTAGAAATACAAATACAAAATATTGAAGATGATGAAATTTACATGTCTGATAGGAGAGATGCTTAACAAATCTCAGTTATTACACTAGTAAAAGATATCTGTCTTAAATTAATATCTCATTAGAATGCATGCAGTAATTTATTCTAATATTGCAAAGCCTGTTTTGACCATATGTATTTTTGAAAACAATAAAACTGTGTAGGAAGATGGTAAAATGTCTAGTGAATAGATAAGTCATATAATCATGAGTCAACACAAACTCATGTTGAGTTTAAAAGTATTTTCTGAAACTAGAGGACTAAAGATTGTTGTCTATGCAAGGTCACTAGAAGCTTAAAATAAAAATATTGCTTATACAGTACTGAGGGCTTCCAGATGTCTTACACTAAATATTTATGGCTTCTTGTCTTTACATCCAGGAAACAAATTGAGAAAATATAGCACATTTACATCAGTTATCTTGTTATAAGTTAACTCATGAATAAATATTTTCTCGTTCTTTAGGCTTGATGTCATAACTATTCCTTGGACGTCCTAGCATAAGTTTAACTCACTCAATATTTCTACGCCTCTTTTGGATATTATAAATTAATGTTAATTTATTCAATAAATAAATATTTGTTTAGTAACTACTGTCCTAACCTAGGTTCTTCAGAAAGTAGAGCCTGACCTGGAGATAAAAGCTAGCATGCTGCCATTTTTTCAGAGGGTGAAATCCCATAGAGAGAAATGAGGGAAGAGAGCACTGAGGCAGGAAGGGAGAGAAAACCTACAACACGGATGCAAAAATCACCCAGCCACCACTCAGTGTCAAGGACATGCTATTGCTTAATTTTATACAACTGCCTTCTGAGAGGTCATATAAATGATCTCTTCTTCTGAAGTTTAAATAAGGGAGAACTTATTCACCTCCTTCTGTTTCTTCGTGGTGAGGTTGTGAACTTGTCTTCATTCTGGGCTGTGCCCTGCAGAGTGTGCCATGTAAACTTGGTCACCTTAGTGACAGCTTTGGATAGAACGAGGATCAAACCCCAGAGACTAGATCTGCAGAGGATCTACAATAAAGACTTGATCTAGTACTTGAGAGTTGTCTGAGATATGTACTATGTACCGCAGATAGTGGGGACAGATTAGGGAATTAAACAGAAACTGCTCACTGGAGTCTGTTCTAGCGTGGGTATATAGACAATAAAACACAATCAGTAACATGCTGTAGATTGAAAGATAAGTGCCATGGGGAATACTGACCAGGTGGGGTTGGGAAGGGATTGGGGGCGGGTGGGATTCAATTTTAGATACGCTGGTGAGGGTCAGCCTCATGCGAAGGTGACATCTGAGTGAAGCAGCCAGCAGGAATGCTGAGCAGGAAGGAGCTGGTGTGGTAGGGTGGTGAGACAGAGGGACAGGAGGGTTAGTGTCCAGAGGCAAACCAGGTCAGGCAGCATCTCAGAGGACACTGCAAAGACTTTTCACTATGAAAAGGACTTTGCACCAAAAAGGATTATATGAATTGTATAAATCAGGTTTTGGCTTCTGTGCTGAAAACAGACAATAAAAGTGCAAGGTGGAATCAGGAGGACCAGAGAGAAGGCAACTGGGATATTCCAACTAATTTTATATAGTTGCATGGTTCCTTAAGATGAAAAACTTTGATAATAAAAAATTTTGATGTTAAAACACTATTTGTAGAGTAGAAGAATAAAATTTTAACATATCACATCATCACAAATATATCTCTATAAGCCCTAAATATATGAAAAGTTTTATTTTCTATTGAAATTTGGAATCTGATTTGGTCATTTGATTTCGGATAAACATGAAAAATACTTCTCAAATCAAACCTTTCAATTATGGATTGTACCATGGAGAATAAACTACTAAATTCTCTGAGGATATGGGTGCTTTAAATATGATACTAATTTTTCTTTAAAAAAACCTCTCAATTACAGACAGTTTGCTTCCAATAACTAATAATTAATTTGTTGTTCAATTTTTAAAGTGCATCAGCATTGAATCTGAGTCCTGCTTTGTGTGTTCCCATAACAAAATTTTAGTGTCAAGGACCATTATTGAAAAAGATTCAAAAAGTGAACTTGTGTTTTTAGTATTATTTTCCATTTAGTTTGAAGAGAAAAGTGAATTAAACATGTAAATGTATCATATCTGACATAAAATAAAAGATGTAATATAGATTTTAAAAATTCTTCCTCTCTTATTGTTTATTGTTGCACAAATGGTTGTACATGATGGATGTTACTAATAATTTACTTTACATTATACATAACTTGCATTGTTATCTCCTTGGTATCATCATGGTAATTTCATCTTTTTGAAGAAAAGCAAAATTTTATATTTTTGTCCATAATTGTGGTTATTTAACAGTTGAATATAAATTACTGAAACACCAGATTTTTATACTCCTTATCGTCTTTCTGTGTTTTTCACTTTTCTACTTACTTTCGGAAAAAAAACATTGACAATTGTTTTGAAATGAGATAATTTCATATATTATCATTTTTTGCATTTTGTTACCTGATTTTTTCCTGTATCTTTTACTTACTATTTCTCATTTCATTTTTTTAGGCTTATTCTTTAAACTATTGTAAAACTAATCAATGTTAATGAGATTATATTTTAAGTTATTATTCTAATTAGTTCTCCCTTTTTGAAATGTCAGTCCTTTGAATTAATTATTTTCATATGAATATGCATGATGTATTTTTCTAAAAGTCCATCTAATTCATTTTGCTGATTGCATTGCTAATCACCTAGATAATTTTTTGTTATCCTCATCAAATTATGTTTACTGAGGTTTATGTTTATGAAATACTACTATGACAGGTGCTATAAGAGCCCTCTATGGCTTAATCTACTATGACTAACCCTTTGCAAGTTTATTTAATTTTCCACACTTCATCTTCTGTCATCCAAAACTTAATTTCTCTGATACTTTAGATGCAATAAAAGAGGCTTTACTGGTCAGAAGTTTCACTTCATAATTTGAGTGATCATCTATGTTTTATTCCTCCAGAAGTACCTCCTCTTCTTTAGTAATATGAATTATTATAACTTCAGGGAACTACTTCTGCCATATTCTCTATACTACAACTCTCAAATCCTTATTGTTGGTTTTGGCCTGTTAATTTTAGCAGTAAATTCATGAACAGGGGACCCAAACCTGGCTAATCAATGTTCTTCTCTTAGGTTTGTTTTCCTTTCTTGGAATAAAAACCAATGTAGTGAAAGAAGGGCTACAAGTGACCAGTTTTCTGGCTGGTAAATTTTTCTGAATTATTTATTTTGGTGTGAATGTGGATGCCATATATTTTACTGGGAAACCCTTCTAATTTAATATGCTGGTTGCACTGCTGTCTATCCAGATAAAGGAATTTGACCAGCAGATGAAGACAGAATTAGAGATGGTTAATAAAAAGGCATTATTATGATGTTTCCAGCTCTGGTTCTAGTTATCTTTGAGTCCAACTACTCCAGGCTCTTTCCTTGGTTTAGTTGCATAAGACAGCAATAGATTACTTATCTAAATTATTTCTGACTGTAATTTTCTACATAGTTGGAATTAGTTTAGTGTCCCTAACTACAAGAGATCCCTCATGACATAGTAAATCACATTACTGGGCTTGCAGATATCATGGCTGGGGTTAAAGTGTTAACTCTGTACATGGAAATAAGGTGGGAAGATAAAGTTCTGTATTTTGCCTCAGCATCATCCCCTTACACTTAGTAGAAATCAGAGAAATTGACCTTTGACAAATGATACACTATTAATTCATTTTCTCCATATGAAGGAAGGAACTGACATAACAAACAAAGGAATCTTCAGCATTGCCAGGAGGATATTTAAAAAGCACTTCACTTGCCATGGAAGAAAAACACCAATAATAAAAAAAGTCGTATAAATAATATATAATCCCTTATTTCTGACACTAGTAGTTCTCTGTTCATGTTCCTACAATAATATTAAATCATTATTATGAGGAGACCTAGATTTATAAGCCACGTTTGTCCTCTGAGCAAGTTCACAATTGCCTTCCTAGGCAAGAATGTTGGCTTTTCGTTCTTCCTTTTCTGCTTGCCTTGTAATGTGAAATTATACTCATAGTGTGGCAATAAACTTGGGGTAGGTTTTAGAATCACTAGATATCTCCCTGGCATTAAAAAGCAATCCAAAGCCTCAGGTACATGCTGATTCATTTTAAAACCAACTCAATAGTTTCTCTAGTGAGAGAATGGAATGAATACCATTTTATTTAAGAACTAAAGATCGTATGTCCCAATAGTTTCTGATCATACTTGGGAGCTAGTTCCCTGGGGTACAGTTTCTAGTTTTCAATTGTTTTGGAGTAGGAAATAAAATAATAAAAGGTAAAGTACTAGCAGGTTTCTTCATTATGACATCCTTTATTGCTATAAAACTACCTTGGGCTAATTCCACACTAAAACTGCGAGAGCATGACACTCAAGATATTACATTTTTTAAAAGACCTAAAATGCCAATTCTAAATTACAGTGTAAACCAGCAAACTAACTTATAGGGTTTTAGAAATAACCAAAATATCCACTGTGTGATGAAACTTAAGATATAAAACCTTGAATTGGTTATTTCCCTTGAAATATTAGATTGACATTCCCACAATATATTACATATGTCAAGCATTAGTAAGGGACCTGAAACTTAGTAGGTGTTCTAAAAATGTTCAATTAATAATTAAATGAAGGAAAGGAAAGAAGTTTCTCAAAGTTTATAAAGTCTTCTTGGTGGCAAGTGTTATTATCACAAAATTTCAAATTCTGTGCTTCAAGGATGTGGATCCTTACTTATGAGGGTCCCTCATGCCTTTTCTTCATCTGCAGTTTGGTCTGTGTTTTAGGTAAAAATTGATACTGGAGTTTATGAATTGATTCATAAAACCCTGGGGACAGAGTAGGAGAATAAAGCTTTATGTCTAGTTAGTCATTTCAGACAGTGAATTGAGGGAACTCAATATACAGCTGATAAATATATGAATCAAGCGGGAAGTGGGCAGAAGGAAGTAATTTTCCAAATTGCATATGGGTGATTCAGTGAATTAGGAAAACATTACAAAATCTGGGATCTGAGATGAAATAAAATGAATGAGGCAGAACCCTGGATCTATAGAGGCCATAAAATACTGGGGAGAAAGTACATAGGCTTGGATAGATCTAAACCAGTTCAAGATTTTGCTATTATAACACTATTGCTCCATTAAAACAGCATACTATCAGCATAAAAAGTAACTGGGTAAATATTTTTTCTTTTCAAAAATTTCAAACTGGTTTATTAAAGGATCACTCTCCCCCTTGTTATGGAACTATACCTCACATTTTATACTTTTAGGCAACTTGTCAAAAATATTTATGTTCCTTACATGTATTATGCTCCTATATGTTGAAATTATCTTTAAATAAAAATTATTATTTTGTCTTCAAATTTTCTAATACCAAGTGTTATTACCAACAAAAAAAGGAGTCAATGAAGTTAGGTTGAAACCTCATTGTAGTAATACCTGAACTCAACAAGTATTTACTGAAAGTATAACATTGGGATGGGTATTGCAGGCATCAAAAAAGACTCCAAGATTGATACTTGCCCTAATGGACCATGTAATCTTTTGAAGGAGACAAGGCATATCACATAAGACAAGTTAGAGGGGAAAAAGAAAACACTGCCAAAACACAGAGCAATGCATTACAAAATGCTAAATTGTCTATAATCAAAGACTATGGTCTATGGTACAGACAACATCCTTCATTTGATATTAAAGATTTAGATTAAAAGTTATGGTTCAGTTGTATAAATTTTATTATTAAATCATTAGATTGCAATACAGAGTCCCTTCAGTTAAAAGCTCTTCCAATATATTGTTTAATAAATAATAAAATTATGTACTATGCAATGACTCATTTTTTAAAATGGTTTTATCCTAGATATACTCACTAATGCCAATAAAAATTTCCTGTAGAGGATAAAGGCCAAAATTTATTCTTTATTTTAGTTTTCTGACACCACAACAACTTCAATTATTATATGTAAACATAAAATGAATATTTATTCACTTTGCCTACTTTATTATTATATATTTCTAGTGGAGTAATGCAAATGAATCACCTTTGAAAACAGGATGCACCTTGCATTTCCACAGAGGCTAAGGAGACATGTAACGTTTCCTTAGATTACTTAATTATAAGAAAATTACCACAAACAGAATTAATAGTAGCATTTCAGTCCTACCAAAAAAGATGTCTTTTTATCTCTAAAATGCCATAGATGGGGTAAAAAAAAACAATTACTTGCTACTTCTACTGCAAAGGTTGTAATATTAAACTTACTTTAAATGACAGTTTTCTCCATGGGTTAGAAAATTAGCTGCTAAATAGGTCCCAGTTTTTGCAAACAATCCATTTTTGTTACCAATATTCTCAGTTAATTAAAAAAGCTGAAGACTTCTATGACATGAAGTCCGATCTATCAGAATTTAATTTTTGTCTGCCCACTTCTAGTTATGCTGTATTTACAGCTGCCACTCACCCATTCTTTCTCTAACTGGTTGAGAAAAACTTAACGTGTCCTTGACTATTAAATATTCATTCCCACTGATATGTTAATTGAATTTTAATATGGAAAACCATGAAGAAGTATTGAATAGGTCACAAATTTGATCGTCTTCAAAATGTTTCTAATTTTGCCTGTTTGGCTTTACGTAATACAGCATTTTTTTCTGCCTTTGTTGAAAGTATTTCTAAAATTTTTATTGCTCTGTAAAATCATTATGTGGAATAAGTCCTGCAATCTCACTGTTTCCCTAGTCCTTTCACTCCCCCTATCCTGAAGGTGAGTTCATGCCTTGTCTTTCCTCAAAATTGTACCACCTATCCTTTCAGTGAGAAAACAGTAGCTCAGAAAAGGCTCCCAGAGTCCTCCCAGCCACAGTAGAGGAGAAGTCTGTGTTCCTCCCAGGGCCCCCGCCCTAGCACACTCCTGAGCACCACTCTGCCAACTCTGCTTTTCTTACAGGTGAAGTTTTTTTTGTTTTTATTGTACCATTCCCATGAGTATACAGACTTACTGTTGTTTTGCTCCTCTTAAAAGAAACAAAGAAACAAAGAAACAAAAACCCCTTCTCTTGCCTCTGCTATCTCCACCCACCGTCAGTGATCACTAGTTGTTCCCTTAAGGCCCCAGAAGCTTCTCCTCTTCCTTGGGACAAAGGCCAAGCTCTTCACTGGGCTACTGACCTCTTCAGCCTCAGCTTTACCACCTTAAGGTCCCACCTCTCTGAATTCACTTCTTCCCACACTCCTGCTCCCAAGATTTCACTGTGCAAGCCTGTCTCTATCACAGCCTGTGCCAGGTCACTGAACGTTCTGTAAGGGTCACACTTTATCTGTCTTGTTACCTCTGTATTCCTGGCACTTAACGCAGGACAGGAAATTGGAAATATTTGCATTTGGGTGAAAGAAGGAAGAACTGACGACGCTCAATATTGCTCAATAAATATTGGTAGGCTACCCACCTGAAAAAGCAGTGTTAGCAATAAAAATATAGTAATTTGGTTGTGAAGTATGACTTATAGATTCTTGGATGATACCGGCCAGCATAATTTCTAACATTCTCTTTGTTTAAATGTAAAAATCTACTATAAAAACTTCCTTCTTAACCAAATGGAAATACAATGTTGTCTTTCCACTACAAGTTACAAAATTATTTCACGAGTTGATTGAAATAGTAACATGTCATCAATGATAATAAAATTTCACAGCCCTCAAAATAAATGTCTGATTTCCTAAAACCTTCTTTTTAATGGCAGGTCTCCTCTACTGAGGATACAATTTTTCATCATGAGATCCAGGTGTAAGAATTTATCTCTACTTTGTGGGGAAAAAATTGTTTTCAAATAGGATAAAATATATAAAAATAAAGTAAGTGTACCTCCCATTGTGGTTGGCAGGAAGCTAGTACTTCACATTCCCACTTCACTTCTGTAAGTGGGAAAGAAATCTGAACTCTGCCTGAAAGCCACTTACTACTCTGGCTTCTCTGAATTCTATTTTAATATAAAGTCAGCATTACGCAAAAAAAAAAATATGCCTTTGAACAACTGGCATCTCATGTTTTTTCTTTTTTTTTTTTCTTTTGTGGTGATGGTGGCTGGCATTTGAAATTACTTGAAGAGAAGTAGCTAAATTAACAAAAGACACTGATAGTAATCTAGAAAATAGAAAATTTGCCTTTTGCTCCCTGTTCAGATTTCACAGATTCAAGGACTGAAGAGAAAATTTTCATTTAAAAAACTCTCCAAGATGTATACCTAGCCAGCCAGCCTTTATTCATGTTCAGGCTATTTATAAATGTCTATAAACCCCACATACTCTGAAATCATTGTTCACCAACACATTAAGGCATTGTTTAATGCCCTGGAAAGAATTTATCATCTAACACACAAAGTCAGCTACATGTTGTTGACAATCATTATTATTCAATCAATAAAAAAACTTTACCAGAGGGAATATACCTTATTCACTTAATAAGATTATTTTCCCATCCTGTTTTATCTAAGCGTATAATTCTCCTCTAAGTTACAAGTCATACTCCTGAAAAATCTCAGGATTTCACAGCAGATTCTAAATCCATCTTTGTTTTTTTTACAACTAGCTAATGACAAATTAATTGTACTTAATTTTCACTGAGCTTTATCATAGGCATTGAGAAACCACTGCTTTCCTATGAACATGCTTTAAAAACAATGCAAAGACTCAGAGGTTTATTTTATAGAACTCTAGATTCACAAGGAACATGATTTAAAATCCTATGTTGGACATATTAAGTGCTAAAGAGCTCTGTTGTGACAGATACATATACATACATACACACACACATCTGTATAAATACAGTGTTCTGAATTTTGAAGGCAATCAAATACATGTCAATAAAATAATGCGGATGCCAAATACAATATCAGGAGGGTACTTGCAACCTCTGGGTTATATTAATGAGATTAAAGAGTTCTGAATAAATCTGCATACACTTAAATGAACTTGGTACCAGAGCAAATGTTTAAAACTTTTGTGAAAAGGAAGGATATAGTCCGGCCTCTGTCACCTAATTCATATTCCTGGATAAGTGTTTCCATGTATTTTTCTTTTCCTTTGTTTTGAACTTTGTGGAGCCCTTAAAAAGAACACCGCCAGAAGAACAAAGAAGTGCACTAGAGGATCACTGCAGGCATCCTGTTCTCAGGAGCAGACCTGACACCGTTCCCTCCTGAAGTAAAAGCAACAGGCGCTCAGACAGACACAGAGAAGGCTTCCTCCATCACTTGTCAGGCCTTCTTCTCTCAGGGAGAAAACAAAGTGGGGGAAAGGACTCTCTCAGCTCAGTTTTGACCATCTTAAAAATATAAGCACCTGGGGCTTCCCTGGTGGCGCAGTGGTTGAGAGTCCGCCTGCCAATGCAGGGGACGCGGGTTCATGCCCCGGTCCAGAAAGATCCCACATGCCACGGAGCGGCTGGGCCCTTGAGCCATGGCTGCTGAGCCTGCACGTCCGGAGCCTGTGCTCCACAACGGGAGAGGCCACAACAGTGAGAGGACCAGGTACCGAAAAAAAAAAAAACAAAAAACGAGCAACTGGAAAGTAGGGTATGTTTTGAAACTTTACTAGGAGAAGTTGATCGACTCTTTCTTCATGAAGATGCTTTATAAGTGACAGCTCTTTGTTCAGAGAAAAGCTTGAGCTGTTTGGCCATCTTCCTCATGCCTCACTTAGGGGCAGAACACTTCTGCGTGAATGCGTTGGGTTGATTACAAAGTGCGGCTACAGAATGCATTCTTTCCTTCCTGAAATTCATGGCAATCTTTCTTTGATAATTTAAAGAAAATCTGGTCTGGGAATGAGCCAGTTGACTAAACTTTGTCTAGATATGGAGATATTTTCCCCATCCCTTTCTAAGCTTCCCCTTCACCAAATTTTACTTTATTGGATCAAACTGTGTACTTATACTTAGTGTTGTTTTTCCTCTTTTACCATCTCTAAAAATTTTGTCCTTACTTTGTGCCTTGTTTCTGACTTATCTGTGGTACCTAGGAATCCCACAGTGAAATATCACTTTTCTCAAATCTCACCCTTTTTAAATCTTCTAAAGATTTCTCAAGTAATACAAAGAAAATAAAACAATTTTTAAGCTACTGTGCTAAAATCAAATTGTATTCTAACTATTCTAGAATAGTCTTTGTAGCTGCTGGTGAGATTTCATGTCTTTATGTTGGAAAACGTTTGAAATACAAGCTTAAGTATACCTTGTGTTTAACCATTTAATAAATGGTTCAGTGATTAAGAATTAAACATTTTATATCAGTTATAGCAGAGGTTTATCTTAGTGTCCACCTATACAGTTTGGGGAAATGAAGAATCTTTTCTACCTACCCAGCAGACTTTATTTGAAGTTAAAAATTAGTCACATATTGCTTTAATCAGAAGTCAGCTGTCAGCTATAATTATCTTTTCCATCTAGAAAAGAGAAACCAGGAAGCAACAGATATTCTTGTTTCATCAACAACTGCATGTGTGAAATAATTCTTTTAGCTCCTCGGTAAGGACTTCTGGCTTTCTTTTTTGATCTACCATGAACTTGTAAGACAAAGTAACTGGATATATTTTCTTCTTAAATTTCACTTGACCCCACTATTTAGTATAGTTTATTTCTTCCCAAGTGATAAAATAAGGTTTGAACTTTCTTATGTTGATGATATCTGGAATTAGAATCTTAATAAATATTTGCCAATTCTGAAAAAAGCAGTAAAATGTGATTACCTATGGGAAAATTTTCTATAACACACAGAGTGATGAGTCAAGATGCTAATATTAAATGCAGAGAGAATCTTGTAAAGGTGAGCATTATTTTCTAAGGTCAAATAACAATTAAATGGTTCAAATTTGTTTTGATCAATTGATTTTTACTTACACTTTACTCACTTCTTAACCTTCATTCACACATTTGGCCATATGAAGTTATCTAGATGGAATTAATTTCATCCATTTTGCCTCCCCAATGCACAGGGGTACATCCATTTTCTTTTATAGTATGCCTCTATATCTAGTTTTCGTGTGGGGAGAAATTACAGGGAATTCCAGATGAATGAACTTGAACAACTAAATTAATCTTCTTGAACATCACTTTACTCCCATATAAACTGGATAGAGTAATTCCTACTCTCATTGAGCTAGAGTTGCAAGATTTAGCAAATGAAAATGTAAATGTGAATTTCAGATAAATTTTAGCATCAGTGTTTCCCAATTATTTTTTATTATAAGTGTGTCCCGAATATTGCATGGAAAATATTATACTGAAAAAATGATTCACTGTTCCTGTGAAATCTAAATTTAACTGGTTCTGGCTTTCACCTGGCAATCCCTACACTGAGCTGTTTTAGAGAGTAAATCAGATGACTTATCTAGAATGGCTAATAAATGGTAGATATCTAACAATTTTTTCTTGCCTAGTCCTGTGATTTATTATTAAAGAAACATGACTTCAATTAGATTAATTCTTTGTATCCTGTATCTGGTGAAAAGCCTGATATATTTTAAGCAGATTAGTAAATATATATAGTATGGAATAAATGTGTGTGTGTGTGTGTGTGTGTGTGTGTATCCATGTTCAGGGCCTGAAGCTGAGGATTAGTTAGTTTGAAAAGGGGAGATTGATTATGAGAAAGGCTGGCAAGATGGCAGAGCAGAAGGACTTGAGCTCACCCCTTCTTACAAAAACACCAAAATCACAACTAACTGCAGAACAACAATCAACAAAAAAATGCTGGACCTACCAAAAAAGATACCCTTCATCCAAAGACAAAGAAGCCACAACAAGACAGTAGGAGGGGTGTAATCTCAATAAAATTGAATCCCATACCTGCCGGGTGGGGGACCCACAAAGTGGAAAATAATTATACCACAGAAGTTCTCCCACAGGAGTAAAAGTCCTGAGCCCCACATCAGGCTCCCCAGCCTGGAGTTCTGGCAATAGGAAGAGGAGCCCCTGGAGAATCTGGATTTCAAGGCCAGCAGGGTTTGATTGCAGGAACTCCACAGGACTTAGAGAAACAGAAACTCCACTCTTGAAGGGTGCACACAAGGTCTAGCATGCCCTAGGACCCAGGGAGAAAAGCAGTGACTTCATAAGAGACTGGGCCAGACATACCTGCTAGTATTGGATGGTCTTCTGTGGAGACGGGGACAGCTGTGGCTCACTTCAGGGACAAAGACACTGGCAAAGGCAGTTCTGGTGAGTACTCATTGGCGTGAGCCCTCTTGGAGGCCACCATTGCCTCCCCAAGACCTAGCCCCACCCAACAGCCTGTAGACTCCAGTGCTGGGACACCTCAAGCCAAACAAACAACAGGGCAGGAACACAGCCCCACCCATCAGCAGACAGGCTGCTTAAATTCTTCCTGAGCACTGCCCTGCCCACCAGAGGGACAAGACCCAATTCCACTCACCTGTGTGCAAGAACAAGTCCCTCCCACCAGAAAACCTGGAAAAACCTCATCCACCTGAGGGCAGACAGCAGAAGCAAGAAGAACTGCAACCCTGCAGCCTGCAGAAATGAAACTGCAATCACAGAAAGTTAGACAAGATGAAACAGCAGAGGGATATGTCTCAGATGAAGGAACAAAGTAAAACTCCAGAAGAACAACTAAGTGAAGTGGAGATAAGCAATCTACCAGAAAAAGAATTCAGAGTTATAATAATGAAGATGATCCAAGATCCTGGAAAAAGAATGAAGGCACAGAATGAGAAGATTCAAGAAATGTTTAACAAAGACCTAGAAGAGCTAAAGAATAAAGAGTTGAACAATACAATAACTGAAATGAAAGATACACTAGAAAGAATCAATAACAGAGTAACTGAGACAGAAGAACAAATAAGTTACCTGGAAGACAGAATAGAGGAAATCACTGCTGTGGAACAGAATAAGGAAAAAAGAATGAAAAGAATTAAGAAAGTCTAAGAGATCTCTGAGACAACAGTAAACACACCAACATTTGCATTAGGTGTCCCAGGGGTCCCAGAAGGAGAAGAGAAAGAGAGACAGGACCTGAGAAAATATTTGAAGAGATAATAGCTGAAAAATTCCTTAACATGGGAAAGGAAAGAGTCATTGAAGTCCAGGAAGAGCAGGAAGTCCCAGGCAGGATAAACTGGAGACACATGCAAAGACACATAGTAATCAAATTGACAAAAATTAAAGACAAAGAAAAAATATTAAAGGCCACAAAGGAAAAGCAAAAAAATATACAAGGGAATTCTATAAGGTTACCGCTGATTTCTCAGAAGAAACAGTGTAGGTAAGATAGGAATGGCATGATATATTTAAAGTGATGGAAGGAAAGAACTTACAACCAAGAGTACTCTATCCAGTAAGGCTGTGATTCACATTAGATGGAGAAATAAAAAGCTTTATAGACAATCAAAAGCTAAGAGAATTCAGCACCACCAGACCAGACTAGCTTTGCAACAAATGCTAAAGGAACTTCTCTAAGCAGAAAAGAAAAGGCCACTACTAGAAACAAGAAAATTACAAATGGAAAGCTCACCTGTAAAGGCAAACATACAGTAAAGGTAGGAAACTATCTAAACACAAATATGATATTGAAACCAGCAATTGTGAGCACAAATGCATGATATTGGAAATGCACTTGAAATCAAAAGACCAGCAATGTAAAACAATCTTGTTTATATGTAGACTGCTATACCAAAACCTCATGGTAACCATAAACTGAAAATCTACAATAGATACACACACAAAAAAGAAAAAGGAATACAAACACAACACTAAAGTTAGTCACCAAATCACAAGAGAAGAGAACAAAAGAGGAAAGGAAGAAAAAAGAGCTACAAAAATAATTCAAAACAATTAAGAAAGTGGCAATAGGAACATACATAGCCATAATAACCCTAAATGTAAATGGATTAAATACTCCAACCAAAAGATATAGACTGGTTGAATGGATACAAAAACAAGACTCGTATATATGCAGTCTACAGGAGAGCCACTTCAGATCTAGGGACACAGAAAGTGAGGGGATGGAAAAGGTATTCCATGCAAATGGAAATGAAAAGAAACTTGGCGTAGCAATATTCATATCAAACAAAATAGGCTTCAAAATAAATACTGTTACAAGAGACAAAGAAGAACACTATATAATGATCAAGGGATCAATCTAAGAAGATATAACAATTGTAAATATATATGCACCCAACATAGGTACACCCAATTATATAAGGAAAATATTGACAGCCATAAAAGGAGAAATTGACAGTAACACAAAAATAGTGGGGGACTTTAACATCCGACTTTCAACAATGGACAGATTATCCAGACAGAAAATCAATAAGGAAACACAGGCCTTAAATGACACATTAGACAGGATGGACTTAATTGATATTTATAGAGCCCTCCATCCAAAAGCAGCAGAAATTACATTATTCTCAAGTGCACATGAAACGTTCTCCAGATTGATCACATGCTGGGCAAGAAAGTGAGCCTTGGTAAATTTAGGAAAATTGAAATCATATCAAGTATCTTTTATGACCACAATGCTATGAGATTAGAAATTAACTACAAGAAGAAAACTGTAAAAAACACAAACACATGGAAGCTAAACAATATGTTACTAGTCAACCAATGGGTCACTGAAGAAATCAAAGAGGAAATTTTAAAAAGTACCTAGAGACAATGAAAACGAAAGCACAATGGTCGAAAATGTATGGGACACAGCAAAAGCAGTTCTAAGAGGGAAGTTGAAAGCAATAAAACCTTACCTCAGGGAACAAGAAAGATCTCAAATAAACAACCTAACCTTACACCTAAAGCAACTAGAGAAAGAAGAACAAAGAAAAACCCAAAATTAGTAGAAGGAAAAAAATCATTAAGATTAGAGCAGGAATAAATGAAATAAAAATGAAGAAAACAATAGCAAAGATCAATGACACTAAAAGCTAGTTCTTTGAAAAGATAAAAAAAAAGTTGATAAACCTTTAGCCTGACTCATCAAGAAAAAAAAAGGGAGAGGGCTCAAATCAGTAAAATTAGAAATGAAAAAGGAGGTTATGACAGACACCACAGAAATACAAAGGATCATAAAAGACTACACAGCAACTATTTATATGCCAGTAAAAAGGACAACCTAGGAGAAATGGGCACATTCTTAGAAAAGTACAACCTTCCAAGTCTGAATGAGGAAGAAATAGAAAATATGAACAGACCAATCATAAGTACTAAAATTGAAACTGTCATTAAAAACTCCAAATAAACCAAGGTCCAAGACCAGATGGCTTCACAGGAAAATTCTATCAAACAATTAGAGATAAGTTAACACCTATCCTTCTGAAATTATTCCAGAAAATTGCATAAGAAAGAATACTCCCAAACTCATTCTATGAGGCCACCATCATCCTGATACCAAAACCAGAAAAAGGTGTCAAAAAAAAAGAAAATTATGGGTAAATATCACTGATGAACATAGATGCAATAATCCTCAACAAAATACTAGCAATCTGAATTCAACAATACATTAAAAGAATCATACACCATGATCAAGTGGGATTTATCCCAGGAATGCAAGGATTTTTCAATACTTGTAAATCAATCAGTGTGATACACCACATCAACAAATTGAAGAATAAAAACCATACGATCATCTCAGTTGATGCAGAAATGCTTTTTGACAAAATTTAACATCCATTTATGATAAAAACTCTCCAGAAAGTGGGCATAGATGGAACATAACAACATAATAAAGGCCATATATGACAAACCTACAGTTAACATCATACTCAGTGGTGAAAAGCTGAAAGCATTTCCTCTAAGATCAAGAACAAGACAAGGACGTCCACTCTTGCCACTTTTATTCAACATAATTTTGGAAGTCCTAGCCATGGCAATCAGAGAAGAAAAAGAAGTAAAAGGAATCCAAATTGTAAAAGAAAATGTAAAACAGTCCCTGTTTACAGATGACATGATACTATACATAGAAAATGCTAAAGATGCTACCAGGAAAACTACTAGAGCTCATCAATGAATTTGGCAAAGTTGCAGGATACAAAATTAATACACAGAAATCTGTTGCATTCCTATACGTTAACAATGGAAGATCAGAAAGAGAAATTAAAGATACAATACCATTTACCATCACCTCAAAAAAGAATAAAATACCTAGGAATAAACGTATCTAAGGAGACAAAAGTCCTGTACCCTGAAAACTATGACACTGTTGAAAGAAATTGAAGATGACACTAACAGATGCAAAGAGATACCATGCTCTTGGATTGGCAGAATCAATATTGTCAAAATGACAATATTGATATACTACCCAAGGCAATCTACATCTTCAATGCAATCCCAATCAAATTACCAATGGCATTTTTCACAGAACTAGTACAAAAAATGTTAACATTGTATGGAGACACAAAAGACCCCCGATAGCCAAAGAAATCTTGAGAAAGAAAAACAGAGCTGGAGGAATCAGGTTCCCTAACTTCAGACTATATTACAAAGCTACAGTCATCAAAACAGTATGGTAATGACAGAAAAACAGAAATATAGATCAATGGACCAGAATAGAAAGCTCAGAAGTAAGCCCACACACCTATGGTCAATTAATCTACAACAAAGGAGGCATGATTACACAATGGAGGAAAGACAGTCTCTTCCATAAATGGTGCTGGGAAAACTGGACAGCTATATGTAAAAGAATGAAATTAGAACACTCTTTAACAAAATAATTAAAAAAAAACTCAAAGTGGATTAAAGATCTAAATGTAAGACTGGATACTATAAAACTCTTAGAGGAAAACATAGGCAGAACACCCTTTGACATAAATCTCAACAGTATCTTTTTCAAGCCATCTCCTAGAGTAGTGGAAATAAAAACAAAAACAAATGGGACCTAATTAAATTCAGAAGCTTTTTCACAGCGAGGGAAACCATAGACAAAACCAAAAGACAACTCACAGAATGGGAGAAAATATTTGCAAATGATGTGTCTGACAAGGGATTAGTCTCCAAAAATTTACAAACAGCTCATATGGCCCAGTATCAAAAAAAGAATCCAATCAAAAAATGGGCAGAAGACCTAAGTAGACATTTCTCCAAAGAAGACATACAGATGGCCAAGAGGTACATGAAAAGATGCTCAACGTCACTAATTATTAGAGAAATGCAAATCAAAACTACAATGAGCTATCACCTCACACCAATCAGAATGGCCATCATCAAAAAAATCTACAAACAGTAAATGATGGAGAGGGTGTGGAGGGAAGGGGACCCTCCTACACTGTTGGTGCGAATGTAAATTGGTACAGCTACTATGGAGTACAGTATGGAAGTTCCTTAAGAAACAAAAAAATAGAGCTACCATATGATTCTGCAATCCCCCTCCTGGGCATATACAGGAGAAAAACATGGTTTGAAAGTATACATGCACCCTAGTGTTCATTGCAGCACTGTTTACGATAGCCAAGACATGGAAACAATCTAAATGTTCATCAACAGAGGAATGGATAAAGAAGATGTGGTACATATATGCAATGGAATATTACTCAGCCATTAAAAGGAATGAAATAATGCCATCTGCAGCAACATGGATGGACCTGGAGATTATCATACTAAGTGAAGTAAGTCAGACAGAGTAAGACAAATATCATGATATTGCTATGTGAGGAATCTAAAAAAAATGATACAAATTAACTTATTTTCAAAGCAGAACCAGACTCACAGACTTTGAGAACGAACTTATGGTTACCAGGGGGATGTGTGTGGGGAGGGATAGAATGGGAGTTTGGGATTGACATGTACACACCACTATATTTGAATAGCTAACCAACACAGGGAGCTCAGCTCAGTATTCTGTAATAACCTTTGTTTATGTATGTGTGAGTGTGTGGAAATATATGTGTAAATAAATATATTTGTAATTCGTATAGATAACACATGCAACACACTGTCCTGGAGCAGGGGTTCAGCAACTAGAGCCACTGGACCAGATTTGGTCCGCCACCTGGTTTATATGGCCTATCCATGACCTAAACATGGATTTTACAGTTTGAAGTGTTTTGGAAAAATAAAAATTAAAAAATTATAATTTGTGACGTGAAACGTATATGAACTTCAAACTAAATAAAGTTTTATTGGAGCACAGGAACATCCATTTGTTTACATATTATCTATGGCTGCTCTAG
>NW_021697627.1:801179-819053 GCF_005190385.1 Monodon monoceros | reverse complement strand
ATGGTTAGTCTCATGTGTTAACTTCACTAGGTTATATTATTCAGTTGTTTTTTTTTTTTAATGATATTATTTATTTATTTATTTAATTCATTTTTGGCTGCATCGGGTCTTAGCTGTGGCACTCGGGATCTTCACTGAGGCGTGTGGGCTCTTCGTTGTGGTGCGCGGGCTTCTCTCTAGTTGTGGTGTACGGATTTTCTCTCCCCTAGTTGTGGCGTGCAGGCTCCAGAGCATGTGCGTTCTGTAGTTTGTGGCACACGGGCTCTAGTTGAGGCATGTGAGCTCAGTAGTTGTGGCACGCGTGCTTAGTTGCCCCACGGCACGTGGGATCTTAGTTCCCTGACTAGGGATTGAACCCGCATGCCCAGCATCGTAAGGCTGATTCTTCACCACTGGACCACCAGGGAAGTCCCCATTCGGTTGTTTAATCAAACATCAATCTAGGTATTTTGTAGATGTGGAGCACACTTACAGTCTACTGACTTTAAGTAAAGGACATGAACCTCAATAGTGAGGGTGGGGTTCATCCCATCAGTGGAGGCCTTTAGAGCAATACTGAGGTTTCCAGGAGAATAAGACTAAAACATCAGCTCTCGCCTGCCTTTCCAGCCTGCCAGTCTGCCCTAAATAATTTGAATTTGAGACTGCAGCATTAACTCCTGCATGAGTTTCCGCATTGCTAACTTGCCCCATGGGGTTTCTGCTTTTCCAGCACCCACAATTGTGAGCTGATTCCTTGTAATAAATCATATGCAGGTATCATTTCTCTGAAGAACCCTGAATGATGCCCACTACAATAGCAGAACTGAGCAGCTGTGATAGAGACAGTAAAAATATTTACTTTCTGGCCTTTTACAGGAAACTCTGTGATAGACACATAATATGTTTAAGGTACGTGTTCTTTCATTCTTCCACACAATTTTGTATTCAGCCAATATTTACTGATGCCTATGTATCAGGGATTGTGTGGGAAATTAGCAGTAGAAACAATGACATACACTCTATGCTGGTGACTCTCACAGACTAGTGGGGATGGTCCATAAAGCTGCAGTGCTGGGAAGGTGGGAAGCAGGCTGTGCTGAGTGGACACACCGGAGGGGCATCTAATACAAACAAACCTGCGTATTAAGGTTGTCTGCATTAGCAAAT
Source organism: Monodon monoceros (assembly GCF_005190385.1). NCBI lineage: Eukaryota > Metazoa > Chordata > Mammalia > Artiodactyla > Monodontidae > Monodon > Monodon monoceros. The sequence goes on along the minus strand of NW_021697627.1, from coordinate 817,904 downwards.
ATTTGGTCCTGTCCAAAACATCCAGAAGACATTTGATCCACCCACCAAGCTCCTTGAATTTGGTCCTATCCAAAATGTCCATGAGCATTTTTGGTTCATGCCAAATTGTTTTGGACAGGACCAAATATCAAGGACATTTTGGCATGGACCGAATATTTTATGGACATTTTGGACTGGATCAAATTTAAATATTACCTAACAGAGGTCACAAACTCAAATGCCTTCAGTGGTGGGCAGGTAATAAAATCAATTAGCAAGTATGGATTGGTGGGGACCATGACATCTCAGAACACGCAGTCTCCACATACTGATATTTAAATCTAAAAAATTCAAAGGTCTGGTGCAGGCCAAAGAAAACAAATCTTCAGGTTTCAAAAGCTGCTAATTTGAAATATCTGAGATGAAACCTACCTCTTCTCATTTCATAACTGGACATTAAAACCCAAGATCTTAAGGAATTTGACTAAAGCCCCTCTGTTTATTCACGGCAGAGACAATACTGGAGTCCAGGTCTTCTAGCTCCCGCTGAATTTCCTTACTTCTTTCTGTGGCAATACCCCCGAAGGTTAGGACAGAATTATAAGAGGGGGAATGGAAGTCAAAATTAGGCTAGAGAAGAACCTTGCCCTTACAAAAGAGTTTATGGTGAGAAACATATTAAGTATACATTTACACATTTAGATAGCATCTGTGATGTTGTCAGGTGCCCTGATGTTTGAAAGAAGTGGGTAAAAACAATATCTCACTTTTGTTTTTGTTTTGCATTTTCCTAATTAATAATAAACAGGGCTTCCCTGGTGGCTCAGTGGTTGAGAGTCCGCCTGCCAATGCAGGGGACACGCGTTCGCGCCCCGGTCCGGAAAGATCCCCCATGCCGCGGAGCGGCTAGGCCCATGAGCCATGGCCGCTGAGCCTGCGCGTCCTGAGCCTGTGCTCCGCAATGGGAGAGGCCACAACAGTGAGAGGCCCGCCCGCGTACCGCAAAATAAAAAATAATAATAATAAATAAATAATAATAAAAAGACTTTCATACATTTACTAGCTATTTATTTCTACTCCTGAAAAATATCTTTGTATTTTGTCTAATTTTCCATAGGTTGTTTTGCTTTTTTCTTATTAATTTATAGGAATTAAAAATGTTCTGATATTAATCCTTTGTGTACATCTTCTGTATATATTCTTTTCATTCTTTTCATGTACCTTTTCCCAGTTTTGGTTTATTTTTCCACTTTCCTCAGTGTCTTTTGATGAATTGGAATTCTTAATTTTTTCACATTTATCTTTTCCTTTATTGTAAAGTGTTTTTTGTGTCTTACAAAATCCTTACCTATCCCCAGCTCAAAGAAAAACTTTCTTATATACTCTGCTAAGGTTGTTTCTTCCCACATTTTATATTTAAGTGTCTAATTTCACTTGAGAGCGATTTCTGTATGTGGCATGATGGAGAGATACAAGTTTACTTTTTCCCATGTGGAAAGAGTAAGACAGTTTGGCAGTTTCTTACAAAGTTAAACAGTCTTATATGATTTGGGAATTGTACTCCTAGGCATTTATTGGAAAGAGTTAAAACTTCTTGTCCACACAAAACCTGTACATGAATGTTTCTTGTAGGTTTTTTCATAACTACCCAAGCTAGAAAACAACTATGGTCTCTCAATAGGCAAATGGGTAAATAAATTTTGCACACCTATACAATGGAAAATTATTCATTGATTAAGTAAAAGAGGCATCAAGCAAGAAAAAGACATGGAAGAAACTTAAATGCATATATGGTAATTGAGAGAAGTCAGTCTGAAAAGGCTCCATGCTATATGATTCCAACATATGGTGGTATGGAAAAGGAAAAACTATAAAGGCAGTAAAAAAGCAAAGCAGTGGTTGCCACAGGTTCATGGAGATGGGGGAAATTTTGAATAGGTAAAGCACAGGTGATTTTTATGGTGGTGAAATTACTCTACATGATATTCTAGTTGTGTATACATGGCGTTACATATTAGCCAAAACCACAGAACTGTACAACACAGAGTGAGGGCCAAAGTAAGCTATCCACTTCAGTTAAAAATAATATATCAAGAGTGGTTCATCAATTGTAATAAGTGTGCCATGCTGATAGAAGATATTAATAAGGGGAAAGTCTACATGACAGTTGGAGGTATATGGGAACTCTGTACTAACTGCTTAAGAAAAATTTTTTAAATGGAAAAAAAGTAAAAAAAAAACCAAAAAGAAAACCCAGAACTGCAACTGTTATATTCTAGCCTATGGTAATTACAGGAAAGGAGCACCAAAGAGGAAGAGAGGGCTATCCTGTCCCCTGTCTTCCTGAGAGCTGCTTCAGATGGGCATTGGACCTCAGTTCATCATAGCCCAAAATTTCTGGTGTGCTTGGGTGTGGAGGAGAAGGGGTGCAGAGAAGGTGGTGCATCATGATACTGGGGCAAAGATCCTGGTGTCTGGGAGAGTTAAGCTTCAGGGATCCTCATTTGTAAGGGCTTCTTTCATGATTATGTTCCTAAATCAGAATTTGTAATTTTGTCGTATTTTTCTTAAGAAGCTCCCACCCTCAAAACCATATAAACTTTAGTCCCCACAAAACCTGGGAAGGACATATAAAAGAAAGTCATATCCAAATTTGACATTCTGGCCCTACATAAGAAAATAAGGAGGCCCAGGAAGTACTCAGTTTATACTGTTCATACAGCTCTTTTTTTGTGTGTGTGGTCTGCTGATCATATTTTTTAATGTCTTGCCAAACTGAAATTGTCCAGATTACTCTATCTTGTTAAGAATTCGCCAGACTCTGAAATTTCCTGGAATCTGAAAGACTAAAGCCAATATGACTCAGATTTAAATCAGATTGTTTTTCTTGAATAATAATTCACAATATTTTAGTACAGCTTTTTCCACATGAAGGAGAGTTGATATATTGATAGATAACTTTACAATATATACTGTACATTCAAGTCAGAACAGAATATTATCTGAAATAAAAGACAGTCACTTGTCTCATACATTTGTGCTTGCTTGTTTCCTTTTTATTCCAGGTTCGAGTAATTAGAAACACTTCATATAGTTTTAGAGAGAAACAGAAGGTCTGTCAATACCAGTCAGAAATTTTTATGAGCTTTTCTGCTTCTCTATATGAATCATATGTGGGGCAGAATGGTGGGCTATTATTCAATATGTTGGGGCTAATGGGGCTTTAAATAAAATGGTAACAGAGCCTTAGAAACTAAGTGTTTCTAAATTCAAAGGAATGGTTTGTCTTTACCAAGGAAAATAATATCTCCCTGCACAGGAGCAGTATTATCAGTATGCACCTTTGCCTCCTGAGAATGCCATATAACAATGTCTGAACTGTTAAAATTAATGACGTGGAATATGAGGCCTAAATAGCCCTATTAAGTCGAAAATAATGCCATTAATTCTTAAAGTGAAATAGATGTTGCATTTATCTAAAATATGCACTTAATGGAACAAAAAAATTGCTATGTTTCTGAGAATCCAAAATGTTTTTTAACTATATTTAATTCAAAAATATCTGAATCTTGGGAGATTGCTTCACAACCCCTTTACAGTAATAGTAATAAAGTAATAGTGTCTTTTTAAGGATCTAAATTTGCTAGTGAATATTAATAGTGTTCAGCTTATACCAGTGGGTCTCGAGTGAGAGTGATTTTGCTCTCACAAGGACACTTGGTCATGTCTGGGGACATTTTTGGTTGTCACAATTGGGGGGCAGTACTGCTGGTACCCAGTGAGTCGGGCTGGTAAAGCTCCAGCGATGTACGGGGCAGCTTCAACAAGGGATGCCGGTGCTGGCACGTTTGAGAAGCCATGAGACAGACAGATTGCTGCAAGTAAATATCAAATTTATATAATCAGGGTTTGGGGTATATCGAGAAGTACCAATAATTTTAGATTCCCTACTTATTCATTTCTTTCCAGTATGACCTCAGGATCTTGACAGACACTGTCAGTTGAGGACAGGGTCCCCTCCATGTGCTTTCCTTTGCCGTGTTTCTTCCAAAGGGGAACTGCTCAGTTCAGTCCTAAAGAGGTGGCCAAGCTAATGCTGACCCTCAAAATCCTAACCCTAGACTGTTTTCCAAAAAGCATCTCTTAAAAATGGGCTGTTTGAAGGTGAGGCAAGATACATTTTGTTAACCTCTACCTGCTGCCACTAAAACAAAGTACAGTGCTGCATAAAGTGTGAAACTGCATTAGGCCTGTAAAAAGCAACAGAAATAATAGAAGAGTGTTGACAGAACTTTTAGTGGGTTGAATTGCAGTCCACCAAAAGATAAATGCACCCAGAACCCGAAAATGTGTTCTTATTTCAAAAAAGAATGATTGCAAATGCAATTAAGGTAGGATTTTGAAATGAGATCATCCCAGTGAGGGTCGGCCTTGAGTTCAATGATGTGTCCTATTTAGGGGAAAGGGCACAAATCTACTTCTAGATTTCTGTGCTCCAAAACTGAGAGAATATACTTCTGTTGTTTCTAAGCCACCTCTTGTGAGGATTTGTTACATCAGCCCCAGGATGCTACTGTAGAGTCAGAGATCTGAAAGATGTGAGGTACACCGTGGGAGTCTGCTGATGTCCAGGCAGCCCTGGAAGCTGGAGGATTGGTGTGTCGGACAACTCCAGGTCGCTCGAAGGAGTAGAAGCAGAAATGAGTTACAGAATGTGCTGGATGTCTGTTGTGAAGGGCAGCAACACATGACTTGATGCTGCTTGTGAGCAGGATGGCCAACGGATACCTAGTATCTGAAGGAGTTTGATTTCAACACAGAAAAGGTAAGGAGGTGGACCAGGCTTGGAAGCAGTAATGCTCTTTGTCAGGTAAAAAGCATCACTGTGAAGAAGCTGAGAATTGGTGCCCTTGGGGCAGGACTCTAGTCACCAGCTGGAGTGAGGGAGACAGGATGGATGAGTGTGTGAGGGCATCTGGGTGTTAGTGGGCCAGGCTGTTCATCAGGGAAATGTTCTAGGCCTTGGGGAGTTACTCAGGCCCCCCCAAAGCCCGGCATCCATTTGACTCATTGGAAGGCAGTGGAGCTCATGTACCCATGGTTTCTCCAGGATATGCCGAAATTGCTGACTTGGAACACGTTTTTCTGAAAGTCCTAAGGTTAAAAGTATTATAGCTATGGTTAATAAGAGATGGGAAAGGCAAGTGAGGGACAGTAAAAGCAAAAAGATAGTATGTTAAAAATGCTGATTAATAAGAGGAAACAACCAGAAAGCTATAGCAATGACATTGCAAATATATTTGCCTTGTTCTAGATCTAGAACAGTACCTGGCACATAGTAAGCACTCCATAATTTATTATTGAATGGCTGAGTAAATTTATGAATGAATGAACAAGTGCTTTGTGGGAGAAGAGAAAGTTTATACTTCGTTCTTCACTGAACAAATTCTACATTGAAGCTATGATGCTATTATCACTATTAATTTTTCTCAAAATACATTAATATTCAACATAAATTATATAAATTCCAAGGCTATTCTCTTTCTAAATTAAAAATTAATCATATCTGACTATACATGAAAATGATTTATTTGAAGCTAAAACACTTGCCATTAAATATTTTATTTAAGTACATTGAATTAATCTACAATATATAATCAAAAGAGACAGAGTAATGTATTTGTATCTTATGGAAACATGTATTAGTGTGTTAACTTTTTCTAAGATTCCATGTTATTGATATTGCAGGTTGTTGCTTCAAACCAATGTTCCCTGAGTATTTTATTTTATATTAAAAACTAAAGCACTTACAATCACTTTGGAAGATCTGGCAGTTTCTTATAAAATTAAGCATAAACTCACTCCATGACTGAGCAATTTCATTCTTGGGAAATGACCCAAGAAAAATAAAAATACATGTCTCCAAAATGGCTTTTATAAAAAATGTCATAGTAGTTTTCATCATGAAAGCAAAATGATGGGAACAGTTCAGGTGACCATCAAAGGGGGGCACATCATGAAATATTACTCAGGAATAAAAAGTAATGAACTACTGATACACTAAAAACATGGATGAATCTCAAGCACATGCTGGGAGAAAAAAGCCTTATAAAATAATATATGGTATACTATAGTATGTTTCCATGTATATGAAGTTCAAGAACAGTTAAAACTATTCTATGTGGGAAAAAAGTCAAAAAGCAGGTCGTCCGGGAAGATCCAGGGGAAGGGATTCATTGTGAATGAGCACAAAAAAACTTTGGGGGATAACGTTCTACGTCTGCTAGGAGTTTGCATTTCACAGGAGGATGTATTTGTCAAAATTCATCTAATGGAATGTCTAAGATTTGAGTATTTCAATCTCTGTGACTTTTACCTCAAAAGAAAAAAGAGCTCTGCAAGCAAATATTGAATTTAGTGATATGCATGCTGCGGTATTTAGCGTATAGAGTACCAATAGGCAACTTCCGAAATGCATCAAAAGTGGACTGATGGACTAAGTAGGGAACGGGTAAGTGTGTAATAAGACATGTATGATACAATGTTGATGATCCAATCTAGATGGTGGTAATATAGGCATTAAAATTCTTCAGCTTTTCTGTATTTTGAAAATTTTCATGATAAAATGTAAGAGAAAATTAAAAGCCATTTTCATAGCTCATGCTTCCTTTTTCTAATTAACATTCACAGTGAGAATGCTTAAAAATCATTTTAAACTATTTCATTTCCATAGGAACCAAAAATATTAGCATAATTCTATTTCACTACAAACTTTTATTCAACTTAGTTTGTCTGTTTTTAGAGGTTTGATCATATTTTTGCTATTCCTTTGTGTTTTCCAGTTTTTAAATTATAACCAAGTAATATGATTTGATCTTCAATAATCATGGTTAATTTTATAAATACACACTACATTACAAACTGTCCTGGTATAAACAGTTAGTCATTTTTTAGTTAGATGATGACGACCTGACAAATTTCAATTTGAGCACTTTCTTGTGGCGACTGAAAGTAATTTATATGGAACCACTGTGAAATGGTAAATTTGCAGGTAAAGTTCTATCTCTTTTAATTCCACTAACCAGGACACATAATGATCTAGATTTAAAGATTAATTCCCCTTTTTGTAATGATGGTAATTGTTTGCAGAAATATAGTCCACAAAGCTCCTTTCAGGGAGTTTTCTGAAGTAACTGCAGAGTCAACCCAATTCCTAAATCATCCGGGTGCATGAAGATCTTGATACCCCCTAGGATGATTTGAAAGTACCACATGACATGGAAACACTGAAGATCAACTTTTCAAAACAAGTTCATGTTAGAATTAACATTTTACAGTAGTTTAAAAAAGGATTTCTTCCTTCCTTCCTTCCTTCCTTCCTCCCTCCCTCCGTCCCTCTTTCTTTTGTTCTTTTTCTTTCTTTCTTCCTGTCTTCCTCTCTCTCTCTTACTTTCTTTCTTTTCACTGTTAGTAACAAGACCCTGCAGGTGAACTTTCCAATTGGTTACTCAACTTATACTCTGCTTCTCAGAGAAAGGACCTTATGGGCAGGCATCTCAAGGACTTGAAACTTGTTGAGAAATTGATCTGCATGAACCTAAGGTTCTTATTTTGAAGGAATATTTGGTACATGCATACTGCCTAAATAAAATCTCATTTGATGAGACTCACTTTTAAAAAGGAAAAAAACCTAAAAATATTTTATTAATAATTTATCTTCTTGAAAGATGCTAAACATTTATAAAGATAAATTTATTTTATATTTCAGAAATACAGTTTTTAGATTATAACCATATACTAATATTTGGTATAATTCTTCTTAAAATTAATAGCACAACATAACACTATTTAAGGTACATTTGATTTTTCACACTGTGTTCCAGCATTAATTTTGTCAAGAATATTCGTGGACTTCATCAGTTTTCACAAGACCCTCTCTCCATATGTTGTTATTCAAATAATTTTTATTTGAAGCACATCTCTAGTCATAAACCTTTTGATTATCTAATTCTAGGTGATTGTTAGGTGGCTGGAATCTGCCAGATTATCATTGGACAATGACTTTTTAAAAATTTAATTAATTAATTTTTGGCTGCATTGGGTCTTCGTTGCTACGTGCAGGCTTTCTCTAGTTGCGGCGAGCAGGGGCTACTCTTCGTTGCAGTGTGCAGGTTTCTCATTGTGGTGGCCTCTCTTGTTGTGGAGCACAGGCTCTAGGTGCATGGGCTTCAATAGCTGTGGCACACAGGCTTCAGTAGTTGTGGCACACGGGCTTAGTTGCTCCATGGTGTGTGGAATATTCCCGGACCAGGGCTCGAACCCGTGTCTCCTGTATTGGCAGGCAGATTCCCAACCACTGCACCACCAGGGAAGCCCGACAATGACTTTTAATGTAATAAGTGACTTTATGGACTCCTGTAACTTGTCGTATTTGCAACTTTACTTCAAAATCAATTTCTTATTAATTTTACATTATGTGAAAATCAGAGAGAAGAATTACAGCATCCAAAGATGTGATCCTGATTGGTCATGAATCGTATTCAGGAAGGAAGAATAAGTGGGAAGTCATGTTAACAGTGAACATTTTTATACCGTGATAAACCTAACTGTCTTATGCTACACTGAATGTGGGAACTCAGATTATAGAGCACTCAAATAATGAATACTTAAACAAGGAGGTGTCTGTCATATGTTTTATTATTAAATACAGTTAATGTCACTGATAGTGTCTGGTTAATATAGGGAGCATTTACACACTCGCTACTTAAACATCTCAACCTCCTCTGACAGAGTCTGTATGGAGCTTGGGGAGATGTGAGAAGGTAAAGGGAAGAAAATGGACTATTCTAGGAAACAGGCAGAATTCATCAAGGTTTTGCCCAGATGTCAGATTTTTGACAAATTTCAAATATTGTTTTTTACAGCTGATGAAAACATGTGGAGATCTTGAGATTATTCTGTCATTCTCTGATTGAGAAACATGTGAGCCATGGAGAGCTGTGGGGGAGAGGCCGGGTATTAAAGTGACTTCTCATCAGCTAGCTCATTTTGTTATCTGAAAGACATGACTTTCAGCTCAGCAGTGTTTGTCCGTATGTTCCACCCCATCATCGCCCTGTGATAATCTTCTGTCATTCTTGTGTTTGTGTTGTGATTATGTAGTCAGCATTAATCCTCTCCTCTCCCACAGACCCTGAGAATTGAGTAAGCTGAAACATCTGTTGTCATTGATCCAACCACAAACAGAATTCCTCATATCATAACTGTAGATACAATTCCCAGTTCTTCCAATAATGCATATTCATATGTTTGTGATCAATGACATGCAATCTTAAATGTCATTCATACTTTACCTCCATTTCACTTTCTGCTACCAGGCTTTCTATGCTAGTCTCAATTCTATTCTTTTTTCCATATTTCCTCAGGATCTCACCTCTCCAATACCACTGTTTTCCTTTTTAAACAAAAATTTTCTCCATATTAGCCCGTTCCCTTCTGCTTTTAAGAGCTACACCTCTTGTTCTTAATTTAAAATCTTTCCTAGATCCCCATTCTGCCTTCAGCTACTGCCCAGGTTCTGCCATTTCTGCAAAACCACTGTCTCAACCTCTTTTCAGTTCACCTCCTGAAACTGTGGTCATGGCTTTTTTTTTTTAATGCCAAATCCAATGTTTTTTTTCTAAACCATTATTTTTTTGATCTTCATGCTTTACCCAATGAAAATGTCCTGAGTCCTGAATTTCTTTCCTTTGACTTCCTGGATGACTTCCTTATTCTAGCTTGCTGCTTGCCTGTTTGATACCCCTTCATCTTTTGTCAGTTTAATCACACTTTTCCTAATCTAACTGTAAATTCTGGTGTTCCCATTGTGGAGATTGCAACTTGTTTTCTCTATATCCTACATTTCAAGCTGATCAGCACTACTATTATCTATTTGTATTTATTCTTTACCTTTTTATATAAGCTAATTTATTTTTAAAAGATAGACTTATAACACTATGGTAAATGGATATATTAACATTTTCAACATTGGATGAAAGTTACATTAATTTGCTAGGGCTGCCATAATAAATACTACAGACCTGAGTGGTTTAAACGACAAAAGTGTATTTTATCACAGTTTGGGGAGGAAATCCATCTCAAGGTAGGGGTGGGTTTGGTTTCTTCTAAGGCCTCTCTCACTGGCTTGCAGACTGCTGTCTTGTCACTGTGTCCTCAAGTAGACCCTGTGTGCTAGCATGTGCCTCCTTTGTTCTAAATTTTCCCTTTTTGTGAGGACCCCAGTCAGATTGGATTAGGACACACCCTAATGATCTTCTTTTAACTTAATCCTCTCTCTTTTTAATCAAAAATTTTTTCCAACTTTGCTGACGTATGGTTGACAAATAAAAATTGTGTGGATTTAATATGTGCAATGTGATGTTTTGATATATGTTCACTTAAAGAAATGATTACCACAATCAAATGAATTAACATATCCACCACTTAACATAGTTACATTTTTTGTGTGATAAGAGCACTTGAGATCTACTCTTTCAGTAAATTTTAAGTATACAATACTACAGTCACTATACTGTACAAAGAAGATATACAACTGGTCAATAGGTATATGAAAAATGCTCAATGTCACTAATCACCAAGGAAATACAAATCAAAACCACAATGAGATCTCACCTCAAACCTGTTAGGATGGCTGTTAGCAAAACATCAAAAGATAACAAGTTTTGGTGAGGATGTGGAGAAAAAGGAACCCTTGTGCACTCTTGGTGGGGATGTAGATTGGTACAGCCACTATGTAAAACAGTTTGGTAGCTCCTCAAAAAATTAAAAATAGAACTACCATATAATCCAACAATTCCAATTCTGGGTATGTCCAAAGTTAGTAAAATAGCTATCTCAAAGAGTTATCTTCCCTCGCATGTTCAATATAACATTATTCATAGTAGCCAAGATACGGAAACAACCTAAGTGTTAACAGATAAATGGATAAAGAAAAAAAATATATATATATACACACATACATACATATATATGTATACATACATTTCAGTCCTATATATATATTATATATAAATATTATTCAGCTTTACAAAAGAAGGAAGTCCTACCATTTGTGACAACATGGATGACCTGGAGGACATTATGCTTAATTACTTCTTTAGAGGCCAGATCTCCAAATACAGTCACATTGTGAAGTACTAAGCCTTGGGGATTCAACACATGAATTTTGCAGGGAGACAATTCAGTCCACAACAGTATCTATAAAATGATACTAATGATTCATATCTAGATTGACCTTTTATCTTCCTCAAGGTTCCAAATCTGAGAAAAAACAATTGGCAACTATAGACATGCTAAAGATATATCAGCACCAAATTGAGCTTTTAGGTAATCTGAAGGCTCAAAAGACAATTGATAGGAAAATAACTTTCTCACTGGGTAATAAATGCCATGTCACTTCTGGCTGCCCCTGACATGACCCCACAGCTCCAATGGGGGAGACCTCACCTACCCTCAGGCTTCCATGTCTCAGTCCCTCAGCTGATGGAGGCTTCTTTTGATCCCTGTGCACCCTCTCTTCTCCTTAGCTGAAGTCTTGCTAAATAAAATTAATCTAATTTATATATGTACATATATATGTATAACCTTTTTAAATTTATAATATATGTACATACTATCAAATAGACATGATATTGTTTAATCCTCTTAAAAATAATACAGCCCAAGATAAATTTTAAAAAATTAGTAAGAGTTAAATTGCCACTGTGCAATTGCAAGTAATCTTATCTAAGGAGAAAATCTGGATGTACATAATTACACAGCAGGACTATCCAAATAATTTAATGATGAGCTTGGATTTTTAAAAAGTCATGTATGGAAGATAGATGACAAGATATATAATCAAGAATGAAAAGAAAAAAATTAGAACAAACAGAAAAATAATTTAATGGTAAGTAAGAGCAAAACTGTCCAAGACTCTACTTTAAGTATAGATGAAAAAATGTTCACTAGCAGAGATTTTGGCAAATATGTAATTTCAAAGCAATGTGAATAGTGATGTGGAACAGGAAGGATCAGAATAAGAAATGGATCAGCATGATATGTACACGACTGGATACGTATTATATTTGTAAATTAATATAAATGATTATAATGATTGAATGTGATTAAAAACCTGTATAGGAATAGAGTAAGTAGCATTTACATGAGGGTCAAAATTACCACCAGAGTTTCTGGCTTTGAGTTTAAAAGCAGAAACATAACACTGTAATCTAGAGATGTATGAAGCATTAGTGTGATATGTTAATGCCTTAAAATATATAAATAGTGAAATGTCAGAAGGCATTTTAAAAGACAGCATTTCAAATGATCTAAATGTAAATTAACCTGATATATGTGGATTACATCTTTTTTTAATAATACAGATGGGTTAAAATGAAGGGAACATTGCTCTACAATAGGGAACGATTCTACACGGCTATGCTTTGGGCTTTCAAACATATGTTCAAACATCTGAACAATGGTATGGTTGATTTCACAAACTCTAATTGTGTCCAGAGTCACACATTCATCATTTTTAGCAATTCTCAATGTTGACTATTTTCAAGTGATTGCACAGTAAACTTTTTGGATATTCATACGTAATGCCTTTTTATCACCTCTACAAAAAGTGAATTATAAATCAATTTAATGTGAAAATGTGTATAGTTTTCAAGTTTCTATCTAGTAAAGAAACAGAAAAGTATATAAACTCAATGTGTAAGAGAAAAAACTCAGCCTTCTTTTGCTTTTGTTTTCATTCTTTGCCTTTCCCCATATGTTAATTGAGTACAGGTTCTTTCCAGACACAGTTTTGGCATGGCACATACTAATTTGAACAAGGGAACTAATTTTAAGTGGCTCTTTTGCTTTTTATGCCAAGAAAATGTCATATGCTGCACATGGGAATCCATAGCAGATAGGGCTTTTAGATTCCTTCTTAAACCAGGTGTTAGAAATTTGTGAAAAAGCAAAAAACATTTTTCAGAAAAGCTCAAACCATAGAAAACTTTAACAGTTGTTTTGTAGTGTCATTGAAGTGCATCTAATTAAAGTCATCGTTTTCTTTTACATCCTAGAAAGAAATGTAACAACATCACTCTGCGTGACAGTGCATACTCTGTATGACCTACTTCCCGGTATTCCAGAGTCTGTACCCACTGTATACATACTGATACAGACCTGCAAGGTGGGGTTAAGTAAATATGATACAGTATCATAGAAAATCATAAGCATGGGAATATCATTATTCCCACATAATTAGATATGATAAAAAAGACCTTCTCAACATAAGAGGTATAAGTGTAATGCAAGAGTTCTGGTGTAATGTGCCATTTGATATGCATGTGATATGTGTGTGTAATGATGCCAACATGATAGAAATAACAAATAAAATTTCTCAAAAACTTTTAGAAAATTTACATTGTCGATTTTAGACTTCCATTCTAATTCAAGATTGCAATTCATTCCATTTTCTTTCTTCTGAATTCTATTATAGAAAGCACTAGAGGATAATCTTCAGTGGTTTATGATACTCTGAGCTCAAAATTTAGTTGAACTGCTTAAATTTTTTTAAAGTAGTACATATTTATGAAATACTTTTGAAAATTAAGGGTTATTTTCAATTTATTCAGGACAAGGAATTATAGCAAATGTTCAGTGATACACCAAAAGTATTTCATCTAGCACTTGTGTTGCCATGTTTTAAATCCTATGATAGTCATAGGGAAGACACATCCTGGAAACTTTGTGTTAGTTTTACTTCAAGCATGTTTGTAAATATCATAGTCTAAATAGTTTAGACTTTATCTACAAAAGAAGAGTAAATGTAAGTGTTCTGAAGAGTTCTTTAACAACCCACGTTAGAAGGGCTGCCTTCATGCACAGATTGAAATGAATATAAAATTTGAAAACTGTTCAAATTCAAAACTAGTTTGGGTAGGAAAAACGTCAGAGATTGAGACTTTGCTATAGAGAGAAGCAAGTTTTATATTTTTCCTAAATATCATATTATTTACTTAAATAGCTATTCAGTTATTTAAAAAATAATTTTCTTTATATTAAACAAAAATGTATGATTTCCTTTTGTATCTCACGTGTTAGGCTAGATGTCTGGGTTAGAAAGACATAAATGAAAACACTCACTTTCCTTGATATTTTCCTATCTATGAGGGAGATGCAAGTAAATATACTATGAAAATAAAGTCTGTAAATACAATAGGGAAAGGCACAAGATATTATGGGAAAGTAGAGTGGCAACAAAAGCAGGTTTGAATGTGAATCACAGAAGATTGTTCACAGAGAAAATAATAATTGGCCCAAGTCTTCAAGGAAGAAAAGCAGCTAACCAGATCAAGAAGGATATTCCACATGAAACATTGGAAGGCATGAGGCATGACACATGAGAGGACAGGAAAGGCCAGGAAATTACAAATCCCTCAGCGTGACTGGATTAGAATTTTGAATGGCTTGAGGTTGGAGGAAAACAAAGCCAGAGAAGGAGGTAGACATCAGATCATGGAGGGCAATGTGTGTCAGAAAAAGAGATGAATTTGGAAGAAAAACCAAGCACAGATCATTTGGAAAAGAAGTCTGTCATGGATCCAGATGAGTGAAACCCCTGGGTGTCAATGAGGGAACCTCAGGCAATAACATGTCAAAAGAAATCACATTCTCTCACTCCATGCGGGAAACCAAGTCTCCTAATTAGAAATAAAAAATTAAGTGAAACTATGGACCTCATGATATTCCCTACAACTCCAAACAACATCTTTTCTCCCAAAGTCCTTTGTTTTTCAGAAATTGCTCTGTGTGTGAGTAATGTCAGAGAAGCACAAAAGAGAAGACAATTTTAGAATTCCTAGGCTGGAAAAGACCAGGGTAGCTCATGATTGAACCTTAGAGGATGCAGAAGGATATTGGTAGGGCAGATGTTGTGAAGCACTTGCTGTCAAATCCAGCTGCCTTCTTTTCCCTATGTGTGTAGATCTTAAAAGTGCTCCCTTAATAAAACTCCTGCTTTATAACCTCTTTCTAGAATTCTCCTTCTCTGGGAACTCACCCTGTAACAACAGGAGAGCAAAGTAGGAAAAGAGCCTGACCAGCAAGCTCTCCAGGCAAGGTGAAGAGGCTTCCCTTTAGTCCCAAGTACAGAGCAATGGCTAAATTGAACCCCAGAGGTTTTTCAGTAGGGAAGAATAAATCCGACTCCATATTGGATCTGTTTCTTTTACTTTAACCTTTGTATTCTATTGCTTTTGCTGCAAGTTAACCACTAAAGGGATGTTGCCTATAAGCTTAAATTATACATAATGGCCCATCTTAGGGAACCCTGCCTCCCGTGTAATAAGCATTAAGCTAAAATAACTTTGTTTAGCTCACAGAAAACATCCTGACCAGGTCCACCTGTGAATGGCTGCAGGAAGGAATAAATTAACACATCCCCTCCAGAGTTTGACCAGAACCAGGAAATGTTTGACTCTACCCCCTCCCCTTTTAGTATAAAAGAAGCCTGAATTCTAACTCAGGTAAGATGGTTCTTTGGGACACTAGTCCACCATCTTCTCAGTCTGCTGGTTTTCCAAATAAAGTCACTATTGCCTGCCCCAACACCATGTCTCTCAATTTATTGTTGTGTGGCGAGCAGTATGAGCTTGGACTCAGTAACAGTTTCATGTTAGAGAGCAATCTGGTGTCAGTACATTTTAAAGCTGAAAGGGGCTTGCAAGTTAATTCTAACTCTGCCACTCTTAAGATAGAGAACCTGAAGGTCAAAAGAGTCATGATTCCCCTAATTCTGCATAGCCAATTAAGGGCTGGGCTGAGAAGGATTCCACATCTTCTCATTCCCACCCTACTGTCTTTTTCAGTAAACCTATTCTTCTCAGATAGATGTGTTTCCAGGAATCTGCATCAGCATATCAGGTTGCTTGTGGCCATAGGATAAACATGAAAATTTCTGGAGGATGATTTCATTTCCTTTTTATATCACAATGCACATGCTGTAGAATGTAAAGAGTATGCAACTTTTAAGATTAAAGAAACAAGAGACTCCCAAGACCTTTGGAATTCAGTTTTGTCCTTAGAACCCTTTTGAGTAGAGTTGAATCTCTGCTGCTACTAGGGATACATCAGTGTACATATTTGAAAAGAACTGCAGGAAGAAATACCATTATTCCTAGATATTGGATTCTTTTCCATCTTGATCAAAATGTACTCCAGCTTTATGTTAATGTAACAGCATCTATAAGAGGACTTTATTAAAGTCTCCAAACTGCAGGCAACTCATGATAATTATCTCCCCTTCTGAAGATGGTATTAAATATATCTTTATAGTACAAACTAAGAAGAGGCTAATTGGTCCAGCTATTATCACCCTCCAAATCTATATGCGAGAGTGCACAGCCCACAACACAGAAATGTGTTGCAGGGTATCACCAGCAAGTCACTGATGCCCCTGCAGTGGCAGAATGCATTCACTGTCCCCATCAGCCACTGCTCAAGAATCAGAATTCACACTTCTCCTGATTTCTTCTACCCTTGAGTGGACCCTGGAAGCTCTAATTTTAGGGACGAGATGTAACCACAGGAGAGACAAGAGGGTGTGGACAACTTCAAATTGGGCATGGGAATGAAATTGGATTAGTTAGTTACATTGGATTAGACTTTTTAATACCTGCAAGTGACCTGAAAGCTATGGGCTGTGTC
>NW_021697627.1:792009-801079 GCF_005190385.1 Monodon monoceros | reverse complement strand
GCTTGACACTCAAGTCCAATTTAGACACACATCCTATGTATTTAGCCCCCTGTGCTTTTATTAGAAGTACTTATCACCCTGTACTGCAGCTTATTTATTTGTATATTTTCCCTAGAATCGAACTGTAAATTCAGGGATTTTATGTATTTCTTCCCTCTTCAATGTATTTGGTGTGTCCACTCAGTCCTTTGATGGCATTGTGTTTGTGAAATGGTTGAATAAGTGTGTAGGGTCTTGATCAGAAAGGCCATTACATATCATTTTGAGAAGCTTGGACTTTGTTCTATATGTCAATGCTTTTAACTATACGCCATGACTGGTAAAAATGGGGTAGTTTCTGGGAGCATCCATATTCCTCAAAGTTAATTAGTGTATGCTTTTATCCTTTAGTTAATAGTTAATATTTGCATGGCTTAAGACAAAACATAACATTTTAATGAAGTTTTCTTAGCACTGCTACTAGAGCGAGGCAGATATCTGTATTCGTTCACTGTTTTCAGCCTTTAATTGCACACTGCAAAGATTCCTGAGAGACACTTTTGCAAGTATTGGCAGGTTTTATGCAGAGTAGAATGATATGTCCAGATTTAAATGTCAGCGTTTGAAAACACTTTTTTTTTTTTGTGGTAAGTGATAAGAAGGTCTCATGCTTTATACATCAGTTTCTCGTGAGAATGGCTGACACAGGCTTGCACTCTTCACGTCACCAGAGTTATGGTCTCAGTCGCTGCTGATGCCACGACAAGCACCACAAATGATTTCTTAAGTCTTACGTATTTTCCTAGGATTTCTGACAACCATGGGGAGAGCACCAGTGTCTTTTCAGCTTTCACACCCTGAGAGGAGTGTCAGGCCTGCGCTGAATGATCCCTCAGGTGACACCCACCTACGCTGGAGGGACCACTGCACCCGGAACCTGGGACCCATGGCTTCCTCCGCATCTGATTCCAGTGGTTGCCAAGGCAACTTGTAGGTGCAGGGGAGTTGATCCCTAGGGGGAAGGGCTTTACCCAGCTGGCGGTAGGGGTGGAGAGAGGGGGCGAGTAGGGAAATTCATCTCCCTTCTCTCCACAAAGACAGTTCTGCTGTGGAGTCATGTGTAAGCCTGTCTTCAGATGTCGCGCAGGGCTGAACAATCAGCAGTGACTGTCATGAAGTTGTGGTTCCCTCAGGGACACACCCCTTCCTGTTCATCCTCTTTCCCCTCTGCTTCACTCCCCCTCATCTCTCATTCTGGGGGTCGGACTCTGTGTAAACTTTTCATTCAGTTTCTGTGTTATAGGAAGTCTGATGCAAGAAAGCCAGATTTTAGAAATTGGCGATGGCCTGTGGCTCTGCGCCTGGGAGCCCCTGATTGAACAGTTATTTGCCTTCTTCCTACACCGTAACTCCCTCCTGCACCCCTGTGTCCATGTTTTCAAACTAACATCCCATTATTTTAAAAGATGGGCTTCCCTGTTGGCGCAGTGGTTGAGAGTCCGCCTGCCAATGCAAGGGACACGGGTTCGTGCCCCCGTCCAGGAAGATTCCACATGCCGCGGAGCGGCTGGGCCAGTGAGCCATGGCCACTGAGCCTGCGCATCCGGAGCCGGTGCTCCACAACGGGAGAGGCCAAACAGTGACAGGCCTGCATATCACAAAAAAAAAAATAAATAAATAAAATAAAAATAAAAGATATATCACGTTTCTCAGGACATGTTGGTTTGGAAAACACTGTGTGTGTGAGTGATCACAAACTAGCCCTACAACAAGAAGGCACATCCATTTGCTCTAGCAGATACTTCAGTTGGCTTTTCCAGATTCTCCCTCTGGTTTGCTCACCATGGTTTATGTTCAGGAAACCCCACTTCTCGGCTACATTAATGGGGCTCCAGTGCTCTCTAGCTTTGGTTTATTTGGCCCAGTGCGGGTCCCTAGTGAAAGCCGGGAAAGAAGCAGGAGACTGAGGTTAGCATAGTATTAGTTCTTGCGGAACCATCTCTGAGGTCACCTGGAGCTTGTTGCATCCCTCAGTGGAAGACACTGCCCCTCCACGTCCTCTCCTTCCCTCGTGGTGACAGTTTGTCAGCTGCTTCCTTGCAGTTTCTGCACTGTCCCTTGTGGTTCTACCACACCCCGTCCACCCCTGTATCATTGCCACCTAGTAAGTAAATATCGCCTATGTTGTGACGTGTTGTGCATCTACTTCCAGTTTGGACCCTGACTGATACACCTGTCAATACACCTGTCAGGACCTTGCAGAACTGATTGAAGGTATGTAAATATATGAAATTCCATATAGGAAGCCAAAGGAGGCAGGGCTAAGAGAGAAGTTTTGGAGACTATCAGATTTTAGAGAAATTTGATGAAAATGATGACTTGACCAAGACAGAAAAAAAAAACCCGAACCAAAACAAAACAAAAAAACAATATAAAGTAAGAGTAAAACTGGGAGAGGATTAGGTGGAAAATCAAGCATAAAGTATTTTGAAGATAAGGAATTGAGGTTTGAAACATGTTCACTTATTTTTGGCATTTAAGTCATCATTGTTGACCCTGATGACAGCAATTTCAGTAGAGGTGGTTGAAGCAAAACCAGCCAGTCTTGAACTAGGTTGTGAGTGGGAGGTGTGGAAGTTAAGAGAAAAAGTGAGACTTACTCTTGCCAAAAGCCTAAAACCTAGGGGCAGAAAAAAGTATTCCTGTAGTGATTAGATGTTCA
Source organism: Monodon monoceros (assembly GCF_005190385.1). Lineage (NCBI taxonomy): Eukaryota > Metazoa > Chordata > Mammalia > Artiodactyla > Monodontidae > Monodon > Monodon monoceros. Next base: position 798,378 of record NW_021697627.1, on the reverse strand, counting down.
TATTCTCACCAGAAACTTCCTCAACTGAGATGATGCATACCAGTTTGTCCATCATCATCATCTTTCTTTTCTCCCTCTGTCTAGTTTTCGCTTTTATTTTTTATTAATAGTTTTACTAAACAGATAATTAAAAATCATTGCACAAATGAGTTACTGGTAGCAAAATATTTAATGATACAAATTAATATTGTGCAGTATTCTTTTTGATTATTGGTGACTTTTTTTTTTTTTTGGCCATGTCATGTGGCTTGCAGGATCTTAGAACCCCGAGCAGGTATCGAACCCATGCCTCCTGCAGTGGAAGTGCGGAGTCCTAATCACTGGACCGCCAGGGAATTCCTGATTGTTGGTGACTTTAAAAAATTATTCATGACATTTTCGTTTGTTTCTAATTGAATTAAATACATATCATCACATATAGTAAAGAGGAGTTATTTCTGTTTTATTTAATTCAACTGTTTAACCTTAAAGAACACTGTCTAATCTATTATGAGTTCATTCAATCATACCACTTCAATAGCCAGTTGTGTGTGTATGTATAAAATGTTTACACATGTGTGCACACATGTGTATATATGTGTATGTTTTTGTTTAGCTCTATATATCTATAGCTATATAGTCTATTTCTTTATGTATAGAATTTAGCAATTTAGTCACTTTGGTAGTATGTTTTCCTACTGTATAATTTTATCATGAAAATTTTACACTTTCTGACTTCATTTCCTTCTCTAACACGTATTTAGACTATACTATGGTCTGAATGTTTTTGCCCCCCGCCACTCAATTTATATGTTGAAATGCTAGCCCCCAAGGTGATGGTATTAGGAAAAGTCTTTGGGAGGTGATTAGGTCATTAGGCTGGAGCCTTCATGAATGAGCTTAGTGCCTTTATAGAAGAGGCCCAGCAGAGCTCCCAGCCCCTTTCATTATGTGAGGACACAGCGAAAGTCCTCTATGAATCAGGAGCCATCAGTAGCCAAACATTGAACCTGCTGGTGCCATGATCCTGAACTTCCCAACCTCCAGGACTGTGAGAAATCCATGTTCACTGTTTATAAGCTATCCAGTCTATAGTAATCTTTTATAGCAACCTGAGTGGACTAAGACAAGGTTTTCCAGAAGATAATGGCATTTGAATGAACAGACTGAGTGAAGAAGATCCACCCTCCCCAATGTCGCTGACATCATCCAATCTGTTGAAGAGCCCTAATAGGACAAAAAGGTGTAAGGAGGGTGAATTCCATCTCTCTTTTCTTAAGCTGTGACATCCACACCTCCTGCCTTGGACAGGTTGTCAGGCCTTCAGATTCTTGGACTTATGCCAGTAGCCACCAGCCTCAGGCGTTGGGACCCGGACTGGATTATACCATTGGCTCTCCTGGTTTTCCAGCTTGCAGACAGCAGATTATGAATATCTTAGCACCCATAATGGCTTGAAACAATTTCCATAATAAATCTTCTCTTATATATCCCTGTCATCTATCTATCTATCTATCTATCTATCTATCTATCTATCTATCTATCTATCTCCAGCTGATTCTGCTTCTCTGGAGGACCCTGACTAATACATACCATGCAGAAAAAAAAACAAAAAACCGCAGAGATCTCTCAGATAAATAGTAAAAATTCACATTTTATATATTCTCATGCATACCTATAGGAGTTACTGATTCAATAGTGGATATTCTTTGAATTTTTATTATACAAACATCTAAGAATCACTTACTATAAACAGCATAGTCCAAAATACTTCTGAGTATCATGAACATGATCTTTATGCTCAATCTTGATAAAGAATTACAAATTTAGATTTGAAATTATACTTATCAGTATATTAATTCCACTCATTTTATGCAAATAGATTCAGCTTTACAGTTTTCTACTACATACTTCATTCGTCCTTCATAAATTTGGGATATATGTGATTTAAATCTTTCATGTCATTCCAACACAAACAATGGAAAAGTGAAAATCTACTCATGTTTAAATATATTTCCTTTTAGGAACTCTCCCATATAACTGCTCTCAGGCATAGGGCTAAGCATGTCCTATTCGTGGCATGCTTTGGTTTAGCCCAGTAGGGGCTCACAGTGAATGGCTGTGTGGAAACCACTTATGCTGAGGAGCTGGTGCTTGATATTTCATTTAAGAGGCTCCTGTGGGTTTGGATTCAATTTTCTCCAGCCCCACCTGTTTTCTTTTTATTGCTAGCTGCAAAGGAAAAAAAGACAATGATGCAGAAGAAAAGGGAAGCCCCACTTAAGCGTCCTGGGTCGTTGCTGAGGTTCATCCATCCTATGGCAAAATTATTAAGGAGCCAGTGTGCTGCCCACTTGCAGAGGAACCATGGCCATCGATGGCAACGGTAGTAATTAGACTTCCTGTTATGAAACACCAAGTATGAAGGAATGGAGACAGCTAGGGAACATAACCTACCATTGACATGCTTAACAATAAATGTTGCCTTTGGTGCATGTGCCTGATAGGGCCAGAGAGATCGAGATAATGGGAGCTAAACAAATGGTTGCAACAGAGAAAGGGGTAAGACACAACTCTATCTCAACTGAAAATGCCCGATTCTATTTCTTGTTCCTCAGCTCTCTAGAACTTGAGTGCTGTATCTTGTCCCTTGTAAGTCATTTCCGTTCTGAAATCTTGTCAACACTCAAAATCTATTATCTTTCAAAGAAATAGTTTTTTTTTTTCTTTCAGAGCTAACTCTCAGTTCCCCTTTATTCAAAGTGAAAACTTTTTAGGTATCTTTGGCTTGTCTTTCTTTTTCCTCATTTCTTGGCATACTCTCTATTATCTGTCATTTAAGCTTAAATCCCTCTGAATTTGGACTATTGAAATACTTTCCTAACTGTTCTCACAAACTTTAGTTTTCCTTCCAACTGATACAGCAAAGGTTAATAAATTTAATTTTTGAAACAGAAGAACTTCCTCTGCTTTCAAATGTTCAGTGAATATCCTTAATTTCTTAGAGAATCAAGTATCATGAAGTTTAAACATCCAGGTGTCACTTTTAAAAGTGCAAAATTCAAAATAGGATTTTGTGTCCACCGATTGCCTTGGCTTTACATCCAGGCTTCAATATCTTTCATATATAATGTTATACATGTTGTAAGTAGTTGTATTTAATGATACAAAATATAAAAATACCCTGGAAGGTAATTGACACCAAAACATGTTTTGCATTCTTTTCCCTGCTCTAATAAAGCACATTTCTTTACCACATTGCCAACACCTTCTCTCATGTTTTTACTCTGTAGGTCCCGTTTTTCTGTTTCCTCCCTATAATTTTCCATACATCCATCCCTATGGTTTGAGATCTATTTATTCTCTGATGCTTTCAAAAATCCCTACATACAGAATTTCTCCCTTTCTTTTTCTTTTTTTCTGGTACGCAGGCCTCTCACTGCCGTGGCCTCTCCTGTTGCAGAGCACAGGATCCAGGTGCACAGGCTCCAGATGCACAGGCTCAGTGGCCATGGCCCACGGGCCCAGCCGCTCCACGGCATGTGGTATCCTCCCGGACTGGGACACGAACCCGTGTCCACTGCATCGGCAGGCGGACCCTCAACCACTGCACCACCAGGGAAGCCCTCCCTTTCTTTATTAAGTAGTTGATAATTGCTTCCTAGCAGGGTTGTTTCTCTTTTATGTATGTGAAAGGTAACTCCCTTTTTTACTTATTTTTATCTATTTGTCCTTACTTCTTTTTCAAGGACAGCTTGACCTCAATTTTCAAGCTGATCTGATTTCCCTCTTCTGTGTCCCTATAGTGCATGTCATATGATATTGGAAGTATCCCTTTGTATCTGTTTCTTTCTCTATAAATACAAAGGCAGGTCCCATAATTTATGTAACTTTGTATCTCTAGTATCAAGCAAAGCACATACGCTAGTGGGTACAATACATTTTAGTTATTTGGATGGAGTTATGTGGTACTATGTCCTTTCCCCAATTCTTACTAGCTGGTGTAATTTCTATCGAGGAATGTTCACACCCCAGGCCTGCATACTTGGTGTAGACGACGACAGTGACGATGATGATGATGATGGTAAAACTGCTATCACTCTTCGGTTTTACATCATGACAACAGAGAAAACCCTACATGCAGGTTCCCAAGACTTTACTTAATTGATCACTAGAAAGATTCCGATTATGTCATGTCGAAGGGGTCAGGGGGAATTTGGGAATAATTCAGAGTCATTCTGAAACTGTCATCTTATCCTCTTCAAACTGGTACTAAATCTTGACATGACCCCTAGCCACACGAAGCCCATTGATATTCTTAGGTCGCAGAATGACGCGAGAGCATAAGAAGCTACTTTATTCATTCCTTCTTCCAGCCGATCTTCCTCACCTTTCCCTCTACAGCAGAAACTGGATTCAAATTCCATATTGGAGTGGAAGCATGAATTTAACAGTACGAAGGTGTAGTGAGAAATAGGCTGTCCCTTTCAGACTTCTAGATTTCAGGGGTTACAAGCCAACTCATTGTAAAGGAGACAGACGCACTCCAGTGCTCACTGCTGCAGGAGTAGAGCCTCAGAGCACGCAGCAGCTGGAGCGTGAGCCCTGGCTGGCCTAATGAGAGTGACACTAAAATCAACCAGTTGCTAATTGGAGAGAAAATGGGTCACCAAAACTCCACTCTGTTTAATGCAAATGCAGAAAGGACCCTGTGCTTTGTTGTGCTAACTCAGAGGGTAAGGTGGATAAATGAAAACAAACATGAACATAATCATGTTTACTCTTGAATCGAAGGGTACATCATTTAAACACAGGTCTTTTATGCCAGATGGGATAATATGAGTGTTGTCCTGTGGTCTTTATTTTAAGTCAGCACAATTATCACACAGAGGAAAAACAGTCTACTAGCGTTTACCTCAAGATATTAAATCACTGCATTACATTAAGATGCATAGAGATCAGCTTATAAAAGCAGTGAGGAAATGTCTCAGTGATACCAGGTTGCTCACATTCTGGGGTATTTTTTTATTTTGTATTTTTATTTTATTTATTTATTTATTTTGCGGTATGCGGGCCTCTCACTGTTGTGGCCTCTCCCGTTGCGGAACACAGGCTCGGACACGCAGGCTCAGCGCCCATGGCTCGCGGGCCCAGCCGCTGTGCGGCACGTGGGATCTTCCCGGACCGGGGCACGAACCCGCGTCCCCTGCATCGGCAGGCGGACTCCAAACAACTGCACCACCAGGGAAGCCCATGGGGTATTTTTTAATTTATAATTTTTTAATTTATACTTAACTATTTATGAGTTAAACCTCTTGACATTTGCCTATACATTCTTTCCCATATCACAACCCTATAAGCACCTAAATCAATACCAGCACACTGCCACTGTGATGTACCATATCAGTATTTTTGTCAGCAAGGTGTCTGAATGGAATTCAGTTGGATCAGTACTCTGAGTCATCTGGACCTAGACTTCACCTGTGCTTATGGCAACAGCATTTTATGTAACAATAAAAAGTGACCTTCTTAGTGCTTGCCTTCCAAGTATGGGCCCCATACTTTCTGTCTCTGTGGCACGGTCAGTGCCTAATTTAGATAAGCACCAAATAGCAAACACAGATGACCTAACCACACTGAACAACCTGCTCACTTAACATCAGCTAGTACTTTTCCACTAGCTCACTCCAGAGCTTAAACTTTTGTGTGCGTGTTTTGTCTCAGCAGAATTGAGTTCATTCTCTCTCATTTATTGCAATAGTCTTGAATCACCTCTTCCTTGCCTGTTTAACTCTGCCCTGTGAAAATTTTGTTGATGGAGCAATTCCCTCTTTTGCAAAGTTATATTTCTCACCTCTATTATTATTCCATAAGCAAACCAAACCAAAACAACTCATCTGCTTTGTATATTCCAGGCAGCCGACCATCTCAAGTAAAGACTATGTTTCTTAGCCTCTCTTGATGTTCAATATTCCAGTGTGACTAATTTCTGGCCAATGGGATATAAGAAGTAAAATGTGAGCTATTGGGAGGTGTTCTTTAATGGAGGGGGCACTCTCTTCAACTTTTTCACTGTGCTCTTGCTGGAATGAAGCATGATTGCTGCAGTTCAGCTAGTCATCTGAAAATGTGAGGTGGAAGCAGCATGGTGAGGATGGTAGAGCCTGGATAGATGGTAGAGCCTGGATAGATGGTAGAGCCAGGTCAGGGACCATGATGCTGCCACACTAGCCAGGTACTACTTATATTTACAGATAAAACAAACTATCATTTTAGCCTCATGGTTTTGCCTGTTTTTTTCATGTCACTTACAGGTCAATTTAATCCTAACTAATACTGGTGTTTTCTAGTTTTCCAGCCGTGTTATGGAGCAGTTCTTATACTTCAGTA
>NW_021697627.1:789962-791909 GCF_005190385.1 Monodon monoceros | reverse complement strand
ATTTTAGGAGGAAGAAGAGATACATACCATTACTTAGTCTTCAGCTTGAAATGGAGGTACTATTGTAATTTTAGGTGGACTAATGTAAACATCTATACTGAGTTAAGAAGATTTAAGTATTTATGATGTTAAATTTCCTGCCTTTTTTCCCTCTGTTTATTCAAGTCTTTGTGCAATTGTCTTTTTCATATATGACTTCCATGCAACTTGAGAAGGTTATACCTAGGATTGTATGCTTTTTGTTCTATAGTGAAATAGATTACCTTTTCTATAATACCCTTTAATTAATTAGAAATAATATATAAAAATTACTTTGCAGATTTTTTTTTTGGTGTCACTATTGAAAGGATTATTTTATTAATTCTCATAGATTTCAGGTTGATACATTTAACCTAAGATGTAGTCCCTGTAAATAAAAACCTTTATTTCATATTTATTTTACCATTTATATCTCTTATTTATGTTTTTATTTTATATCATCAGCCAGAACCTCCACAACAATGGTAAATGGTAATGGAATCAGAGTTTCTCTTCTTATTCATGTCTCAGTAGCACTCTTTTCATCTCATTAGTATCTCATCACTGACTGTGATGTATTCTGTTTACTTAAATTATGCTTTTAATCATTAAGTATATTTTCATTCCTGTTTTTCTAGGAGGGAAGGATCATCAAAAGGATGTTAGCGGGGCTTTCCCTGGTGGCGCAGTGGTTGAGAGTCCGCCTGCCTATGCAGGGGACACGGGTTCGTGCCCCCGTCTGGGAAGATCCCACGTGCTGCGGAGCGGCTGGGCCCGTGAGCCATGGCCGCTGAGCCTGCGCGTCTGGAGCCTGTGCTACACAGTGGGAGAGGCCACAACAGTGAAAAAAAAAAAAGGGTGTTAGGGATACAAACTGCTTTGTTTTGGTATCTATTAAGATGATCCTGCCTGTTATAATTTTCTTATTGGGCCTATTGATTTTATAAATATATACCTAATATTAGGTTATTCTTGATTACCTATATGAATCTCATTTAGGTGAGATGAAATTCTCAGTGTCATTCTGATTAGTTCACCAGCACTTTCCATAAGATGCTTGAATTTATGTCAAAAGTGATTTTGGATTCTACCATTTCTCTCTTTGCCACAGAAGCAAATTTACTGCTTACCCCACACTTACCCGACACTCACACTCAGGACTCATTTCATTTCCTAGTATTTTTAAATTTGATCTGTGCTTTGGAAGCATAAATATTATTCAATTATGTTTATATCATATATATTTGTTTTCAGATTATTTTTATCATTTGTATCCATTTTAATAATATTTACAGTATATTTTATGTTTAAATAATTTGGCATTAGCACTATTCTTTTGAAATGCTAATTTTTAGTTTATGGGCACACATCTTCAACATTTTTTAATGTGTACCATATGTGTAGCATACATTTAAGATTACATTTCAATTTAATTAATGCATGAATGGAAATTTGCCAGATAATTTTGACATATTCTTCCCAACCCTTTACCTTTTTCCCCATTGATTTGGGTTTTCTTTTGGCATTTAATGTTGGAGAGAAAAATTTTAAGGTATGTACTCTTCGTTATTTTGAAGATAACCTATATTTGTTTTGTTTCATTTCCTACCTGGGATCTGAGCATTCTAAACTCATTTGTTCAGTTTGAACACTTTTTCTAAGCCTTACCTAGTATGACTCTTTTCACTAAACTTTCAAGAACCTAGAGAACTCTTTTGGTCTGCTTATACAAGCCTTTTTTCAACACCAGCAAGTTCTCTTTTCAGTGTCTTGATTCTTCAGAAAAAAAGAGAACATCGTCATTACATTGGTGATAAGAGCCTGGTTCTGGAGTCAGACTGTCCTGGTTTAAATTCTAGCTTGACTGTTTACTAGTTCTGAAGCATAGTGTGACTTATATAAACTCTCTTTGTATCGGTTTTCTATATG
>NW_021697627.1:786046-789862 GCF_005190385.1 Monodon monoceros | reverse complement strand
ATGATAGTACGCACATCATGGGATTTTTGTGAGGATAAAAAAGTAACTTGCACATTAAAAAAGAAGCTAGCACAGGACAATTGCTCAATAAATTTTAAATGGTATAATCATCTCTGTATAATTTCTTTCTTCCTTTTCATTCTGGGGATACTTCTGAAGGATTTTCTCTATTGATTGGGTCTTCTTAAGTCACTACCTTTCTTCAGTAAATCCAATGTGTATTCTACTCAAACCTAGGCAATTTTAGTTTTATTGCAATCCTTTCTGATCCCACCTAGATCCCTTTTCATCTCATCTTGTTGACTTTACATCACATCTTCTTGTCCTTTTGAACCAACCTGTTCTTTCCTTATTATTTTCCTATTTCATAACTGTTTAAATTTGATTTAACATGACATTTTCCCTGGGTCCTATAGTAGACTGCATTTTAGAGGTGCTCTTTCCCTTTTCAAGATGTTTGTTTTCTCTTTCTTTTTTATATTTTTCCATAAAAGTTATATTGTTATAGTTGTTTCTAATTTATCAATATTCATCCTCCAATAAGTGAAGCCATGGCTATACTCAGTACTTGCTGACCACCAGGTCGAGGGGATTTCCCTCTGCTCTCACCATTGTCCGTGGACATCTTGGCTTGAAAACCAGATGGTAGTGTGATGCCTAAAGGTACCAGCCCAGAACTCAGGATCTGAAAATGTCTGTTTTTGTGGTTCTATGAAGAATGAGATGGCATCTTTTCTGCACCAAAGGAGGACATTGGAAAAACTACAGCCTCAAATACACACTGCTGTAAATGTCTTCCTGTCCCTGCCCTAACAACTGCTTTAATTTGGAGAACTATATCTACCAAGATAGAGTTTAGTCTCACATTCCCACATCTACATATTTGCATATTGCATGGTTAAAGCTAAAGCTTCTCAGTTAGCGTAGGTACACTGGGTGGAATATTCAGTGCTCTAGTCAGTCCAAAAAAATCAGTGCCTGTATGGTAATGAGAAGGCTGCCTAGTTTTCAGTTTCAAATGGAAACTTTGGACCCCGAACTAGTTAATGTATTAGTTAGTTAATGCCATGCCACAAACCACCTCAGCTCACAATTCTGCAGGTTGGTAAACTGGACCAGGCTTGTCTAGGCAGTTTTTTCCTCGTTGGAGCATAGTCAAGCTTCTCTGTTGTTGGGTCCAAAAGATCTAACATACCCTCAATGGAGACAGCTAATTTCTGTTTCATGGGTTCTTTCACTGTCCAACATGTTAGCCAGTGCTTGTTTGCCTGAGGGTCCCAGGGGAGCAAGACAGCAATGGAAGTGTGTAACACCTTTAAAGGCTTAGGGTTAGAACTAGTAATATATCACTTGTGCTGCATGATATTGACCAAGGCAGGTCACAAGGCCCACCCAGATTCAAGGGTAGGAAAATAAGTGGGAGGAGATGCTGAGTCACATTGCCAAGGGCCTGGAAAACAGAGAGGTCATGAATTGAGGACATTTTATAACCAACTACCACAGTGGAGAAGCCAAGAAATATTTTCTAACATTTTACTGTGGCAATGTAAAATTAATTTGATAATTCTGCTCAATCTACTCTTGTGATTCCTAGAGCTATTTTTTTCCCAAAATTTAAACCACAAAGAATTTGAATTATGTTTACTTTCTTATTTTTTATTATCCTGGAACATTTAATAGGATGGGTTATGTTACAGATTGATAAACACATGTCATTTAAGATCCCCAAAATGCCAATTTGCATTCTATAGAAGACATTTCTTTCCATGTATGGATACTTTGCTGTAGAATTTCCAGTTTTTCACATAGCTAAGAGTACTACTTTTCTTTGTAAATAGTAAGAAAATGCTATAGTAATAGCTTTTACTTCCATCATCTCATTCAAGTCTCAAATATAAAATCTGAAAAATTAGCAGAGTGGAAGTTATACCTATTTTTAAGATGAAACAGAGGAGGTTTAGGGGTTGGTGTGACCTATACAACCTTGTGCCAGTCACCGAGGGTCACCTTGAAACAGACTCTGGTTTGATACTGTGCCCTTTTGCTGTACATCACACACCCTCTTTCCTAGAAGCAGCTAAGTTATCACCAGATTTGAAGACGTGGGGATATGCACTATGTAGCTTTCAGCTTTGCATTCTGAGAACCAAGCAAAGAAGATCTAATCTAAAAATGGCAAATAAAATAATGACATGAAATTGCAAACTTTTTCAGGAACTCTAAGTATGCCTAATTTTCAAGTGTTCATATATTATAAAAGGAACCAAGAGGGAACTAAGAGTTACAAAGTGTTAATAAAACACTAAGATAACAAGCTTGCATTGTCTAACTCAGTTTCTAATTTTATCTCTCAAAATTATAAGTTGATAACACCCAGATACTAAATACTCAATTAATTCATTAGTGAATGGGTGTTTTAATTAAACTATGATTGAGTTCTAGCTGGGTATTAATAGATAAGTAACACTCAAGCAATAGTGTTTTAAATGATGAGAGGTTACTGTAATATTCCAGTTGAAAAGCAAGACAATAGACAGCTTAGCTTAAAAGAAAACACAATTTAGTAGGTAATGTTTTACCAGTCAGCAAAAGCGTAACAAAAATTATATTCTTCAGGGTGGAATGGTGTTGAGTCCAGTGAGTTTACAGTTCCATTATTACAAAGCACTTTTAAAAGACTGTTACTGAACTGATGCTGATCTAAGATCTTATATCCCAATTTTGGCTTAAAAAGAAAACAAAACACACCAGTTGAGGACAAAAATCTGATGAGATGTCACAGTAACACTTTACGTACATGGAGGTTAGATTTATGGCAACCTCACTCATCCAGAACACAGTAGTAATCAGGACATCAGTCAGCCAGGCCTTGTGCAGTCCCGCCTGTCAGAAGAGTCACCTACATCCCCCTAGGGGACATGGACTAACCCCCTGTTCTGAACCAGGCATTGGGATGTTCGATAACACTGCACAACATCAGACACAGGACCAGAGGCTGACAGCAGCAAAAGAAGTTAAAAGTACTGTAAAGATAAAATGATAGGGAATAGTGGCCACTAAGCCTATCACTACAATACTTGATGTTTGTAAGAAAACATTAGCTAATGGGCTGTGTATTCTGGGTAAGAAGACAAGAGAAGTAGAACACAGTCACACTTTGCATGCTTTAAGTATTCAATTTTCTAAATCATTATTTAGAATATGCTCTTGGGTCTGCTGAAAAAAAATGACATGCTGTTTTATTATGCAGTACATTTAATTTTTGTAGAATTTAAAGATGTTTAGTCAAATAAAGGTTTTTTTGTAAGATCCCATGGAATTCATTTATCTCACCTTTTATTTTCTGAGGGAAAATGTTGCATGAATTTACCACTGCAACAGAACACTCAGTGAGATCTGAAATGCTCTATTGTAAAGAAACTGCTAGTCAACGGAGCCAATGTCATATAAGAAACATAGTTAAAGATGTCTTCCTCATACATCAAAATCTGCTCCTGACATGAAGGGTACCCTTGGGCTCTGTGCCCCTTCTTCTTACTCTATTATCTCTTTCCCTTCATACTAACTCCTGCCATCCTTATTTTTTTTTTACCTGTCTTCCCATCCATGTGTTCTGTCCACCATGGCCATCTTCTCTTTCATTATCCTTGCCAGCTGTCTCTCCAACAACTATAATTAAGCCCTATTCTTTTCCTCCTAGCATTCCCACTAGATGCAGTCTTACAGCAAAATAAATTCCAGTGGAATTAAACACCTTAATGTAAGAAATACAATAAAACCATGAGGGCACAGAAAGTCTACATAAAAAAAAAAAAA
>NW_021697627.1:717300-785946 GCF_005190385.1 Monodon monoceros | reverse complement strand
AAAAAAAAAAAAACCTTGGAACTAGAAAAACCTTCATAAAACCAGTCATAAAACCAGAAGCAAAAGGTAAAAGATAAGTTAATTTGATTAAATCAAAACTTTAATTTCTGTTTCCAGTATATATGACAGAAGGGATCATTATAAATAGACCAAAAAGCCAATAGAAAAATAAAGGTCAGAACACAGATAAACAGAAAAAGAAATATGAATATCTTTCATAAAAAATGCTTATTCCTTAATATTTCCAGTTTCTGCAAATCTGATTGACAAGATTTGAGAAAATGATTAATTTGAAAACTTGATGGTGAGACGTTAGAGAATGTCTTATGCTATTGCTGGTGTGTGAATTGAACTGGTGCCCTCTCTTTGGAATTTAGTTAATTGCCAATATTGATTTTGTATTAAAGAGTACGTATCTTCTGCTTGTAGGAGTTTATCTTACAGATACATGTGTATTTATATACAAATATATAGTGGGTGATATTTTATTTGCAGCGTTAGTTTTTCCTAGCAACAAACTACAAACAACCAACACATCCCTCATCATGGGAATAAAATTAAATTATGGAATATCTATATAAAATGAATGTTATGTGGCTGTTAAAAAGATAGAAGTAGATCTATATATGCTGATAAGTAAAGGTCTCCAGTAACTATTATTAAATAAAAACATCAAAGAACAGTGTATTAATCTTGTTTATTATTTTCTGTACATTATGATACTTGTCATTTAAAGTCATTTCTGACTGGGGTGGTACAGCCTCTCCTGGGACTGGCCAGCTCTTAGAGACAGCAAAAGACTTAGCCAGGAGCAGGTCTTTGACAAGCGAACTGACCAATTCAGAACCATACCTCTCCTATCTGGCCTGTGCACCCCAAAAAGAAATACCCGCCTGCCTTAATTCTCCCAGGGCAGGTACCAGGCAGCTAGACACCACCCTTATAGCCCCAAACCCACTGGAATTATTCACACTAGCCAAGCCTAAACTATTTACCCTGACTTGCCTGACCTTTCCTGAGAAGATCCCAATAAAGGCAGTGACCTAAGTGTTCCCCCTTCTCCTGTCTTCTGTTTCCTGGCCAAAAACCTGCTGTCCTTCCTGGGCCCCTGTGTGGTCAGCTGTGCCTCTCATTTCTAGGGGACCTGTGAATACATTAAACTATTCTGTCAATAGTGCTGACCTCTCCGTGGTGTCATTTAGTCACTTTCATAAATTAAGACCTGGTACAAAACAAACAGAATAACGTTTATAGTGTGTTCTCATTTAGGGAAAAAGAATATATATGTATTTATATATGTATATATATACATATATATGTGTATATATACACATATAAATAAGTACATAAATGGACAGCTTCAAGAAGGGTATATGAGAAAGGATTCTGGGGAACGGGAATAGAAATCTTGGGTAGGAGAGAAGATTTTCAGATTTAATGTTTAACCTTTTGGACAATTTAAATTTCTTATGCATTGCCTTCATAATGGTAAAAGAGCAATCTGAAGATGGCTCGATGTTTTGTGGGGAACACCTTGGAGAAGGTGGGATGAAGCAGGAAAATGTTGGGAGACTTTGAGTGTACAAAGCAGTGAGGATTGGTACAACAGACTAGGGAGAAAAAAAATGGATCAGTTAGAAATACATATTAGTGGTAGGACACATAGCACTTGCTAGTAGATAGAATTTTGGTGACAAGGAAGAGAGGAATTAAGAATTGCTTAAGGGTTTTGACTCAAACTGTTGAATAAATTGAAGTGCCAACTACAAAAATGGGAGAAGTGTGAGGGGACAGGGTTATGGGAGATACTTAGACAATCCTACTTTTAGACTGAGGAGACTGTATTTGGAGATTTGCCATGGTTTAGTTCTCCCTTCTCTTGGGAAGAGAGGGAACTGATAAATGCTCTCCCTTGCTCCTGGCAGGGGGTACTGCATGCCTTCTGAGAAGAACCCATTTATGATTTATGATAAAAACGCTCCAAAAAGTAAGTATAGAGGGAACTCACCTCAACATAATAAAGGCCATATATGACAAACCCACAGCCAGCATCATTCTCAGTGGGAAAAATCTAAACAATTTCCTCTAAAATAAGGAACAAGATAAGGATGCCCACTCTCACCACTCTTATTCAACATAGTTTTGGAGGTCCTAGTCATGACGATCAGGGAAGAAAAAGAAATAAAAGGAATCCAAATCAGAATAGAAGAAGTAAAGTTGTCACTGTTTGCAGATGACATGATACTATACATAGAGAATCCTAAAGATGCTACCAGAAAACTACAAGAACTAATCAATGAATTTGGTAAAATAGCAAAATAAAATTAATGCACAAATATCTCTTGCATGTCTATACACTAATAATGAAAAATCTGAAAGAGAAATTAAGGAAACAGTCCCATTTACCATTGCAACCAAAATAATAAAATACCTAGGACTAAACCTACTTAAGTAGACAAAAGACCTGTGTGCAGAAAACTATAAATCACTGATTAAAGAAATTAAAGATGATACAAATAGATGGAGAGATATACCATGTTCTTGGATTGGAAGAATCAACATTGTGAAAATGACTACTACCCAATGCAATCTACAGATTCAATGCAATCTCTATGAAACTACCAATGGCATTTTTCACAGAACTAGAACAAAAAATTTCATTATTTGTATGGAAACACAAAAGGCCCCAAATGGCCAAAGCAATAATGAGAAAGAAAAATGGAGCAGGAGGAATCAGACTCCCTGACACCAGACTCTACTACAAAGCTACAGTAATCGAGACAGTATGGTACTGACACAAAAACAGAAATATAGATCAATGGAACAGTATAGAAAGCCCAGAGATAAACCCATGCACATATGGTCACTGTATTTTTGATAAAGGAGGCAAGAATATACAATGGAGAAAAGACAGCCTCTTCAATAAGTGGTGGTGGGAAAACTGGACAGGTACATGAAAAAGAATGAAATTAGAACACTCCCTAACACCATACACAAAAATAAACTCAAAATGGATTAAAGACCTAAATGTAAGACACTATAAAACTCTTAGAGGAAAACAGAGGCAGAACACTCTATGACATAAATCACAGCAATATCCTTTGTGACCCACCTCCTAGAGAAATGGAAATAAAAACAAAAATAAACAAATGGGACATAAACTTAAAGGCTTTTGCACAGCAAAGGAAACCATAAACAAGACCAAAAGACAACCCTCAGAATGGGAGAAAATACTAGTAAATGAAGCAACTGACAAAGGATTACTCTCCAAAATATACAAGCAACTCATGCAGCTCAATATCAAAAAAAAAACCCAATCCAAAATTGGGCTGAACACCTAAACAGACATTTCACCAAAGAAGATATGCAGATTGCCAACAAACACATGAAGTGATGCTCAACATCTCTAATCATTAGAGAAATGCAAATCAAAACTACAGTGAGGTATCACTTCATACCAGTCAGAATGGCCATCATCAAAAAGTCTACAAACAATAAATGCTGGAGAGTGTGTGTAGAAAATGAATCCTGTTTCATTGTCAGTGGGAATGTAAATTGATACAGGCACTATGGAGAACAGTATGGAGGTTCCTTAAAAAAAGAACTATCATATAACCCAGCAATCCCACTACTGGTCATATACCCTGAGAAAACCATTATTCAAAAAGAGTCATGGACCAAAATATTCATTGCAGCACTATTTACAATAGCCAGGACATGGATGCAGCTTAAATGTCCATTGATAGATGAATGGATAAATAAGATGTGGCACATATATACAATGGAATATTAGTCATAAAAAGAAACAAAATTGAGTTATCTGTAGTGAGGTGGATGGATGTAGAGTCTGTCCTACAGAGTTAAGTCAGAAAGTGAAAAATAAATACTGTATGCTAACACATATATATGGAACCTAAAAAATAAATAAATAAACAATGGTTCTGAGGAATCTAGGGGCAGGACAACAATAAAGATACAAATGTAGAGAATGGACTTGAAGTCATGGAGAGGGGGAACTGTAAGCTGGGATGAAGTGAGAGAGTGACATGGACATATATCCACTACCAAATGTTAAATAGATAGCTAATGTGAAGCAGCCACATAGCACAGGGAGATCAGCCCTGTGCTTTGTGACCACTTAGAGGGGTGGGATAGGGCAGGTGGGAGGAAAATGCAAGAGGGAGGAGATATGATGATATATGTATACGTATAGCTGATTCACTTTGTGATACAGCAGAAAATAACACAGCATTATAAAGCAATTGTACTCCAATAAAGATGTTTAAAAAAAAGATGTGTTACATATATACAATGGAATATTATTCAGCCATAAAAAAGAAAAATAAATGCCATTTGCAGCAACATGGGTGAACCTGGAGATTGTCAGAATGAGTGAAGTAAGTCAGACATAGTATGACAAATATCATATGATTTTGCTTATATGAGGAATCTAAAAAATGGGTACAAATGAACTTATTTAAAAAACAGAAGTAGAGTCACAGATGTAGAGAACAAACTTATGGTTAACAGAGGAAAATGGGGATGGGATAAATTGGGAGATTTGACTGACATATACATACAACTATATATAAAATAGGTAACTTATAAGAACCTGCTGTATAGCACAGGGAACTCTACTCAATACTCTGCCAATGGCACATATGGGAAAAGAATCTGAAAAAATAAAAGAGTGAATATATTACATGTATAACTGATGTACTTTGCTGTACACTTGAAACTAACACAGCTTTGTAATCAACTATACTCCATTAATTTTTTTTTAGAAAATCACAATTTTATGACTGAGACCCTTAGTTTAAAATGCGTTCCACAGTGATTAGTTCAGCAAAGCCAAAAAAGGCTTTTTAATACAAGGACCATCCACTACTATTTGTCCTTTCTTCATGCTAACTTTAGATTTTTATATAGGGCATTTATGTTCTAATCTTATGTGCTACATATTAATTCTGTAGGTGGGCAGTGAAAGCAAAGACAGAAGCTTAACTTCACAGTTTGTTTTCTTGTTAGTAAAAAGGGTGTTTTGAACAGTGTGTTTTCCTTCAGTTTTAATTGTCTCTGATACAGGATTCATGCATCTGAAAACTGCCATGATTTTCCC
Source organism: Monodon monoceros (assembly GCF_005190385.1). Classification (NCBI taxonomy): domain Eukaryota; kingdom Metazoa; phylum Chordata; class Mammalia; order Artiodactyla; family Monodontidae; genus Monodon; species Monodon monoceros. The sequence goes on along the minus strand of NW_021697627.1, from coordinate 780,827 downwards.
ATCTCCATGCTCCACCTATATTGTTTCCCCTCTTCATGGAACCATCTACTTCTTTCCCTTAATTTGAGATATAATATAAATTTGACATTCCCAAATTTCCTAATAAATAAATTTACTCTGCATATCACTTAGATGAATTTGTAACTCTCTAGAAAATCTATGTAGTGTCATTAAAGGCATTACCCTTTTTATCATAAATTTCATTAAAATATCCATATATATGAATATCTTTAGTATAATTATATAAATAATACTATCTATGTGTAACACAATGCTTCATTATAATTATGTGTATTCCATGTACATACTTATCAAAACCTTTGATATTTTATGTTTCAGATAAGCAAGAAATATATAGTAATTGAAATGTAGGCAGCACATTCCCCGGAAGTTTCTTCATATGGTTTCTTAGCCTTCAGTCATTTACAAAGTACCTTATGATTGTGGCTGTAGCTGACAACCTCATATATTACTATTTACTTCATGTTTCTTTGAAACAACTCAGGACCAACACTGCTACCCACTTATTTTGTCCTAAGCAAAAACACTCATAAAATCACAAGTTTGATGTGCAGGTTATAGCAAAACACACTAAAATAAAGTTAGAATTAAAACAAAGAAAATAAAGCTTGTCCACACACTACCCAAAATTATCTCACGTATGGGGAAAACACAGAGGCAGTTTGCATGTGAATTAATTAAGTGCCTGGGGTTGGGTTTAAGTATCAAGGCACAGATTCCGACTCTGCCGCTCAGCTGTGTGACTGTCCTACTGCTGTTTCCTCATTAGTAAAATGGACATAATAAAATTATCAGCCTCACAGGGCTCTTTTCAGAATAAAGATAACATGTATAAAAAGTCAGGGCAGTTTCACACAGTGCGTGATACAGATATGTTTTTAATGCTTTTCACTATATATGAAGTCATCATTACATGGGGGTTTGTATCCATCGATTTTTCCACATGAACACTGGTCCAACATTAGCTGTTGAGTTGATAATGAAGCCCGGTTTATTTGATCCAAATCCAAGCTCCCAAAGAGTTGCTGAAGCTTCTGAATTGGTCTAAATCACATTCCTGAGTGGTTTGTTTCCTGGGAGAGTCTAACATTGTTTCGAGCATACATTAATCAATTCAAACTTTAATTCAAATATTTACTGAGTGGCTACTGTGCATGAGACAGAAGCTGTGATAAGGAAGCAGGCAGAACTCATCCCAGGGAGAGTTGCCGATGACATCCATGGAATCAACCGAATCAACAAGGACAGAGCCCTAGGTGAGGCCCACGGCCCCCTGCCATAGCTCGAGGTGTGAGGAGGGAGATGATGTCTAGATTAGAGGATCTGGGAAGTATTTGATGGGAAACTTTCAGATGTCAGGGACTCTGCAAAACCCTTTATGTGCATTGCCTCGTTGACTCCTGACCACATGCCTGTAAGTTTCCCCTTTTTGTAGAAAGGCCTTTCTGTAGTGTGGTCTTACTGTAATAGTAAAGTGAAGCATGGTCCCAGATCTAACATTATAACATCTTATTACATTTATATTATTTAAATATCTATTATTAAAAAGAAACAAAGCCACATGTAAGGGTCTGGAATTACTGTTTCAGTTGTGCTCCATTTCGCTTGCTATTTGCCATTTGAATACTATTTACTCCAGTAATTTATTTCTTTAAAAGATTAAATGGCATATTGGTGTCCCATGAGCATTGGCACAGCTGCCAAAACACCTGAGACTCTTCTCCCTGAAGCAGCTTATATATTAGGAGAATAAGTTTATTTCAGTGCTGAGTAATTATATTTCTGAATATTGAAATCAAAATTCAAAACAATCAAAATGAATATCCTTAGTCTGGGCTTAAACAACACACTTTAAATTTCACATTTCCCCAGTCTTTTATTTTATTTATTTTTAAAGTTGTTCCCAGTCTTTTAAAGGATGGCCCTTTGTACATCTTCACTGGATGGAACAATTTCCCTATCAGGGAGGAGGTGTATCTCTGTGGACTCTGTGGGCTCTGAGGTAGAGATGACAGTTATCCAGTGTTTGCAAGAAACATGAAATTTTGAAGTAATGAATGACATTGTTATGCAGAGTGATTTGGGGGATGGAATTGTCTCCATATTGTCAAAATCTGTTCCAACATAATCTCCTTTATTCCTCTCCTGTTGTAACTATGGCTGCTGTGGCCCTGAGCAGAGCTGGTGATCCATGGAAAATCTATCAGGTAAGCTAAGCAAGCTTAATTAGCCCAGAATAGTTCTTTAGCATTCCTGAAACCAAGCCCTAAAGACAGATATGATTAAAGTCTATAAAAAATTAAAATGTACTTAAAATGTTATTTTGAGCCTCATTAAACTTGAATTAGTCAACATCTATTTCTGGGGGAAGAATCAATTTGTATTTATTCAATGGTTCTCTTTGACCAATTAATATTTCTGTGATCACATTAAGTAACTTGAATCAAAACAATAATACTTGAAATATGTAATAAAAAATTTATATTTGAAAAAAATGAGAATAAAAATCCTTAGAATTCAGGCTTTGGTCCTTTGTGTCTTATGACAATATGCAATTGTTGATGACTTTTTTTTTCCTTTCAGAGAATATCATATAGCAAACAAAGCAAAACAAAACAAAAAACCCCACAAAAACAGTGTGCATAGGTGGCCATTTATTTCCAGTTTAAAGAGAACATAGTTTAACTGCCAAATAAATTAAGATGATATGGAACAAGTTGATGCTTTTAATTTTCATCTAAAAGGGGTCCCCAAAAACGCGTTTTCTTCTTTGTCTCAGGTAACTTCTTCAAAATATTTCTCTCTGGCAGATATGAACAGGATGATCCCAAACTCTCACTCAGATGTATCTGGGTAACTTACTCTTTTTCTAATTTCATAGTATTAAATAAAAGGATGTGTTTGAACCAAATTGTGGGAGCGTGTTGGGGATGGAAGTGAGGTAGTTCCAGGGTGAATGTGCTGATTCTCATTATATAATAGCGAGGTGCAAACTTTTTCCAAACAGGTAAGAGAGTAAATATTTTAGGCCTTGAGGAATACTTGATCTCTGTAGTCGAGACTCTGTCCCTTAAGTGTGAAAGCAGCCCTGTACAATACGTGAACAGGTGAGGGTAGCTGTGTTCCAATGAAACTTGGATTTGAAAATGGGTGACACTCGCAGTCGAATTCAGCATGTGGTTGGCTGTCTCCTGATGTAGTGTAATCCCAAGACAAATGAGACGAACCTGGTCCAGGGGGAATATTTGCCACCAGTTTTTCAGGCAAAGCTGTGTTCTTTGTGGCTTTAATTTTGTGCACGAAAGCTATGAGGAGGGAATCAGTGGACATTTCCAGAAGGCCTGGTGGGATCCTCAGGGCTTTTGGTGGTGAAAATGGAGGCATCTCATTTGTCAGTGGATAATGATGCTGATCTTACTGAATATCCTGTCTGTACTGAATTCTACCTTTGCCCTTTAAACAAGCAGAATTTACTTGATTTGCTCAGGTGGAGTCTCTTCTTGGCTCCTTTGCCATCTGTATCTGCAGCAGACATTTGTGCATTAGCACCTGCAGCCAGATGGAAATGGTTAGCATAGCATCTCTGGGTTTCTTTCACCAGCTTCAGAGGTCTGTCAGGTAGGTTGAACCTGCTTCCAAGTGGCAACGCTTTGTGGAAAACACAGTGTGAAAGTGCATGATATAAAGAGGCCAGCTGCCATAAATCACCTGGGAAGTGCTCTGGTTTAGAAATGAGGCCTGAGGTGCCTTCCCAAGGAGTGAGATTTAGGTACCTCTATAGGGACTTCAGTCTCCTCTCCCAAACTGCCCACTCTCAGATCTCAGATGAAGATCTTGCCTGTTCTTTCTAGGTTAGCCAGGCATGGGGATTTCAGTGCCTTGGTTGGAATATTGGAATTTGGCTATCTCACTCTCCAGGGTCTCTTCCAATAAACCAAGAGACATGGTATGTGGTATATGGTACATACTCATGCAGACAGGAGTAATCTGGGGTCATGTTGAATTGAGACAGTGTCCAAAGTGAGCCGAGAATTCGATGCCAGGAAGTGGAAGAAATTCACAGTTGAATGTAGGCTAAGTGGTCACAGGGAAGGCAACTGCGCATATAAAATTGGGAGAGGAATCAAATCCTAACTAACAGCATGGTTACTGGAACCAATGGCCAAATGAACCTAGTGCCTTCTGGGATAAAGAACATCCATGATTTTACTACCAAAGAGGAACTTATGTATTATTTTCCCTTTTATACAATATCTTTTTCTATATCAATGGTAATAAAAATGAAGAATCATAAAATATAGGGGTTTTAAGGATAAAATAACCTCTAGTCTTTTTCTTCCTGGACTTCCATATATTACAGATAATTCAAATTTCCACAAATATTAAGAGGACTAATATTGGCTATTTTTTTTCTGTAAAAGCGTAACAGCTACCATAACTTGTATTATAATTTCAAGTAAAAGAATATTCTATTGTCGGGCTTCCCTGGTGGCACAGTAGTTGAGAGTCCGCCTGCTGATGCAGGGGACACGGGTTCGTGCCCCGGTCGGGGAAGAGCCCACATGCCGCTGAGCGGCTGGGCCCGTGAACCATGGCCACTGAGCCTGCGCGTCTGGAGCCTGTGCTCCATACAGGAGAGGTCACAACAGTGAGAGACCCGCGTACCACAAAAAAAAAAAAAAAAGAGAATATTCTATTGTCAAAAAATTGAAAAAAAGGTTAAGAAAGTGTTTCTATTTTTAAATAAATTTATAAAATTGAAAAAAATTCTTATTTTATCCGGGAATGATGAAAACTGGGATTTGTCTATTAACCAATGTTTGGGAACCATTAACCTAATTTGAACACTATTCTGATATTTGAATTTCTTTGGTAAACTCCCTGCAATATTGTTTGCTGGTCTGTGCTTGAATTGCTCCAGTTATGGAAAATTTTGTACCGCCTGAAATATGGCTTTTGTTCTTAGATTGTAAAGAGCATTTCTAGAAAGACAAATACCATATGATATCACTTATATGTGGAATCTAAAATATGACACGAACATATAGGTGAAACAAAAACAGACTTACAGATATAGAGAACAGACTTACAGTTGCCAAGAGGGAGGGAGGGATAGACTGGGAGTTTGGGATTAGCAGATGTAAACTATTATATATAGAATGGATAAAAAACAAGGTCCTACTCTATAGCACAGGGAACTATATTCAGTATCCTGTGATAAACCATAATGAAAAAGAATATGAAAAATAATATATATGTATAACTGAGTCACTTTACAGTGCAAAAGAAATTAAACACACACTGTAAATCAACTATACTTCAATAAAAATTTTTTTAAAATAAAGAGATTTCTACTTTGCACTGAAATCTGTCCTCCTATACCCACACCATTAGTCCTTATTTTAGTCTGCTGGACTATGCATAACGAAAATACCATGGACCAGGTGGCTTAAGCAGCATAAATTTATTTTCTCAGCCCCAGAAGCTAGGAAATCCAAGATTAAGTCAATGCAGTTCCTGGTGAGAGCTCTCCTCCTGGCTTGCCCAGCGCCACCTTATTACTGTGTCCTCACGTGGCTGAGAGAGAGAGAGCTCTTAGCTCTTTTTAGGAGGGCACTGGTCCTAGAGAATTAGAGCCCCATCCTTATGATCTCATTTAAACTTTATTAACTCCAGATAGGCCCTACCTCCAAATATAGTCACATTGGGGGTTAAGGCTTCAACATATGAATTTGGGGGACACATTCAGTCCATAAAAGTACTCATTCTTTCCCCTATTGCCATGTAAAACAAATATCATCTCTTTTCCATAGACCAACTCTACCAATATTTTATAACCTTGTAGCTTTCTGTAACTACACTAGTCTTTTTCAAATAATTTCAAGCCTTGTCAATAAGTTAGACCATTCTCTGAATTTGGACCAAAATATCTTTATTACTCTTAATAGGGGTAACCAAAACAGTAATAATGTGAGCACATTTACTTAGTTTTAGCAAGATATTGTATTCTCACAAAATTGACTGCTACTTATATATCTTTTACAATCTAATTTATGATTAGAATTTTCCAGCTACACCATAATATTGACATTTATTGTACTTTCTTCCAGCTAGAATGACTGTTAAAAAAAACACATACATATATATGACTTCTAAATTGTTCTCCTATATCTTTATTCTTGTCTTAGTTTCTTTGACTTGATTTCAGAACCTCACATTGTTGATGACAACAATGATCTCAATATTGACAAAGAAAGAAAAGGGAAGGAGGGAGCGTCATCTGTTGGGTGTTCATGATACCCTAAGCACTGGCATGTGCATGTGTAGAGCATACACATTACAGTATTTAATCCACACGGCAGTCTTATAGGTATTATTATCCTTATAGTATTTAATCCACACAGAAGTGATGTAGGTATTATTATCCAAAAACTGTAAATGAGGAAACAAACCTTCACAAGAAATAGATCTTCAATTTCTCTTTCACAACAGCCTGGTTTCATAATTTTGACCATTCTTTAACAATTTTAACTTTACATAATTTTTCCTTACTTTGATTTCATGCTGGTGTATTGGAAAGGGTAAAATACACTCCTAAACGGGAGAGGAGAACATGGGTCATTACTAGAGACACTCTACACCAGCTGCAACTTCACTACGACTTCTTCCTGTGTATGCCATGTGGTCTTGACCTACCTCTTGGGTCAGGTTTTCTCGGTGCACTGTAAATTGGAGCAATTTCTGACCTGGCAGTAATATTATGAGAGGTGAAGTAGTATTTGTTATTTTCCTTAATCGTGTTTGTTATAATCCTTAATCCTTTTTCGGTTCAGATTAGAGTTTTTGGAAATTCAACTATGAGGCAGTAGTTCCAGCTTTCATGAAACTAAATATAGAACTTCGGATGGAAAATTATTTTCTCTCTTTTTTGTTTATTTATTTTACATATGGCATAGTAATAAAGGCCCAGCTCTATTTCTGTATATAATGGGTCTGCAGAATGCCAAATAGAAAACTAATATTCCTATTACTATGAAATGTACTAGCTAGGTTAGTGAGTGCCAAAGAAAGTAACTATTTCTTAAAGGAGGGCAGATTTTAAGGGACTTTTTTTCAGTGCATATGTTATCTTGCTTCTATGTCTATGGGCTCTCAGATGTAAAAAAAAACAAAAGAAGAAGGCTTAATTGATCTAGACTTTTGCAGTAAAGGGACTCAGAATGTTTTATTTTGAAAACCTAAGCAAAACTCAGAAATGAAAATTAATCTCAGGAAAAATCGAACATGCTATAAGTTTTTGTACACAATAATACATTCAAAAAGTTACCCTTTCTGGAAAATGTAGTTCCAAAGAATATGGAACTACAATATATTCTTATCATACTATTGCATTAAGAACTATGAAAATGCGTTGTTTAAGAAAACGATTTCATGATTTATTCAGCAAATATGTTCTTTGGACCTACTATGTGCCAAGTCCTATCCAAGACCTTGGGGATAGAAATGCAAATAAAATGTAAGAAGACCTTAACATTTAGGGGAGGACACAGAAATATATAGAGTCGACTACTAAAGAACATGTGTAAACAGTGCTATAGGAACACAAATAAGGGAAAGATGATTCTCCTCATGGGCCCCAGGAAGAATTCACGAAGTGGCACAATTTGAAGAAAGAGGCATCCTGTAATCCATATTATGTGCATATCATTTTTAATAGAGTATTAAAATTTTTGGTCTGTATTCAGAATCAATTTAAAAAATTTTAAGTAAATTTTCTAGATATTTTCTATAATAAAAGCAATGCCCTCGCAAAACATAAATTCTCACAAAGCTAACATAAATAAAACTTCTCTTGGGTTTCCAGAAAATGTATCACAGAAATGTTGCTTTAATAATTGCATTTCTTTTCCTTCAAAGTTGCTGATAACTTAGGACACAACCTATTTGTAGAATTGGGCTACTCATTGTTTTGAGTGCCAGAACGTTTTATATTTCCTTTGCCTCTTAATTCAGTGGTAACTATAATTTTAAATATAATATGGACCTGTAACAGGGAGGAGACAAATCTGACTACATGTTGGATCTGTTTCTTTTACTTTAACCTTTGGTTTCCACTGCGTTTGTTCACTAAAAGGATACTGTCTTTACATAATGGCCTGCCTTGGGGAACCCTGCCCCTCTGCCTGAACAAAGCTGGTTTAAACTGTGAGGCTCCACCTACACGTGGATTTGTAACAGGGAAGAGCCAAATCTGATTGCATGTTGGATCTATTTCTTTTACTTTAAACAAGTGCTTTCCGTTGCATTTGTTCACTAAAATGATACTGTCTATACATAATGGCCTGCCTCATGGAACCAGGTCCCTCTGCCTGAAAGTTAGACTATAGTGCCTTTGTTCAGGGAAGTATCCTGAGCGTGTCCACCTGTGGATGGCTGCAAGAAAAAAGAACTTAACACATCCCCTCCCCGAAGCTGGCCATTCCAGGGGATATTTGCAAAACTTATGGCCTTTTTACTTTACTTCTTCATCTCCTCTCCCTCTCTGTGCTATAAAAGAAACTGGCATCCAAACCCTGATAAGATGGTTTATTGGAGACACTAGTCTGCCATCTTCTTGGTCTGCCAGTTTTCTGAAGTCGTCTTCCTTGCCTCAACATCTCGTCTCCAACACCACCTGTCGTGCGGTGAACAGAGCGAGCGTAGATTCAGCAACAGGCCCATGCATGGTAATGACATTTACAGGCAGCCAATACTTTTTTAATGTTTCTCCAAATGTTTGCTCAGAAGCCTCTTTGCTTTCTTGAACTAGGAATAAGTTGAATTTTATATAGCTGTTAGTTTTAGGCTATTTAGTAGGGTTTTTCCAGGATCATTTTTTTTATTACCTCTGTTTGGGATTGCTTGAACACTCAATATAGAGTGATGATATCAAATATCCTCAAAGAAGCCCTCAACAATTTGTTTGTTGGAGTTAGTGCTGCCTTTTTATCACCTTGTGATTTTATACAAAAGTTTCAACTTTAATATCTTCAACATCAACTGCTTTGAAGTCATTCCTTCAAACAATAACTAGGAACGACAACAGGGGAGATAGAGAAAGCAATGTGCACTGCCAACAAAATCTATACTGAAAATCACTAAATGTGAAGATAGGAACGCAGTTGTAGATCAAATCGTAAATGAATTTTAGTAGAAATAACATTTAACATACAAGGGCATATTTTCCATGGTCCTAAATATAGTTATTTGAATGGCAAAAAAGAGTCAAAATAACTCTTGCTATTGATGTTGAAGATTTCTCTACTCTGAGAAGTAGAGGTTGTTAATTAATTATCTGAGGATAACTGGTACTCAGACAAGACCACTTAAAAGCAATCTATTTGTAAATTGTGTCAGCATCTCATAATACAAGTGAAAAAGTATTTCCTTGTGATACTATTTCAAAAATATATGACTAAATACCTGATTTTTAATAAAAAATGTTAAAATTACAGAAAATAAGGTGACTGTGCTTTAATTATTAGAACAGACCAAGAATGAATCAGAGATTGTCTCTAAGTTTTGGAGGGTAGAGGAAAGGAATGGGAGGGCATAACCCTAACAGAACAGTATATCAATATGAAATAATGAATTTACTTTCAGTTTTTACTTTAACAACAATACCATGAATAGGGTGATCACTGTGAACCTATTCTGAGGGTTCATCAGTTTTTCCAGGGTCTCATTTAATCTGTCAAAATTCAAATCACTCTCTTTTAAAGTGGCTATCCTGTCACCATCCTTCTGGACTTTCTTTTCAATTTTTAATGTCGAACTCTGCCATATTCTCATTTATCTGTGATTCTGCCTGTGATAACTTTGTTTTCACTATCAATTTATTCAACACTGAGAAGTCTCCCAGCTTTCATAAGATATGCTGTTTTTCCTTTGATAAGCAATTTGCATTGACTTTTCCTTGTGTTTTAACACTTGACAGTGGGCCTTTCTTTCCATTTTGATATGATGAGTTTAACACTGATGTTAAACTGAGAAAGATGCTTGGATGGTAGGGATTTGAAGGCAGTCATTTCATTACCAAATGTTTTCATGCCATGGTGAGTTTTCTTCCCTATGTAACATACTAGCTGTGACTCAGACAAATTATTTAGTATTTCTAGATTTACTTTGTTCCTTTGTTTTCCAACGGAGATTATAATAGTTACTGCCCCTTTGGGTTGTTATGATGAGGAAATTAACTATGTTCTATAAATAACAGAATGTCTGGCTCAGAGCATGTGTTCAATACACGTTAGCTATGACTTCATTAGAAGCTATACAAAATCATCTTCCTGTCAAACAGTCAGTAGGAATAGAAGCACAGTTTATGGAAGATGACTTAGACTAAGAACAACTCAAATTAAGCTAAGCCTTCTTTCCATTTCTTAAATTTTATTTTATCACAGCAACACATAGAAAAGAAATTCAAATAACTTCACAATAGCATGAAAAAATAAGGTATGTCATTACTGAAAATGTATAAAAGAGAAAAGGGAGGCAGAAAAAGGATACTCATACAACAAGATTTTCTAAAAAAGTATCTTAAGACATCTTTCCTTCTCCATAGAGCCCCACATTTTCAGTAGTTGGTCTGGCTCTTGTCTTGCTTTTTACCCCAGTCTCTCTTGTGAATTTTCTGACACAAACCACACACCCCTTTACCCTCTTTCTTCAGTATTCCAGACTTGTAAACACATTTGACTTCCTCTCCTTTCTTACCCACTCAAATTTAGCCTCTAAGCCTTTTCCTGTTCTCTACACCGATCAGTCGTTATCTTTCCACCATAGATCTAGGGACAAGGAAAATCCATCAGGAATCTGTCATAAAGACCAACAAGGAGACATCCTTCAATCCTGCCCTCCTGTCCTTAAAGCCACCTGAATTTGGGTCAGCCAGGTTACATACCCTCTCAGGTTCTTCACCTATAGAATGAAAGATTTGAACTCTGTGATTTCCAAGCTGACTTTCAACTAAATTTTTGTATGAGTTTCTAGTTATATAAATTCCAAATTTAAGAACACTATACATACTTGGAAAATGAAAATAAATTTTTGATCACTTTTGCCAAGAAGATTCTTGCTCAATCAGGAGAGGATACAAATCCTGTGCTCTAAACAAGGATAAACCTCTTTTATTTCTTTTTATCTTCTCTGTCAATGGCAAAGAAGTCTATTCCGGTTGAAGTAACACACTTTAAAGTTTCTTTACCTTCAAAGTATATCTGCTTATTAGAAAAGCCTATCTAGTTAATCCAAATTAAGTGGCTCTTGGAATTTTATTGAAGGTAAAAAAATCCACTTTTTTTATACTTTAAAAAAAACCTGAAGAATAAAATATGACTATTTAATTTTTTTTTTTTGGTTCTTACAAGTTTATGTTATTTTTACTGTTTAAGGATTATTCAGTTTAAGTGTTTGGACACAAAGTGGATCATTCAGATGAACATCAAGTGAAAATAAACATGATGGTGAAGTCAGGGAACAATGAAAACAATCAAGGACACAAAAAGAAAAACCCAAACAAAAACCAAAAAATAAAGACTCAGAAGAAGAAGATCCCTTTCAGTTAGCAATAGCTATAATAACCTAAGGAACACTAGCAACACAGTGGAAGAATGAGCTAGGGATAAGAACAAGGGAGAAAAGAACAGGAATGTAGAAAAAGAGCAAAAGGGAAGGGAAGTAACAATCAGAAATGGTGACATGTGGGCGACACATGTCTCTGGTATGTGAAAGCAGAGAACAGATGAGTCATTAGAGAGGAGAGAGAAGCACCCCAGGGCAAGCTAGGTCCCAGCATCCCCCATGCTTAGGCACCCCGTGAAGTCCAGGCAGGCCAGTCCACCTTCAAGAAGTTCAGACACTGTGGGAGCAGCCCGTGGGCATGCATGGGAGAGTCACAGCCTGCAGTCTTTGACATCCCTGTGCTGGGGAGGCACCACATGCTGCACAAGCAACACAACCTTTAGTGTCTAATCTGCACAGGCACTTACCTGAATAGAGTTCAGTTACATTGTCTGCAATGTGCTTTGAAAATATGTTACTATAAATAGTGATGCATGTATGGATATAAAATACTTTTAATCTATACACCTCGGAGTATGGCTGCAATCTTGTCTCTATCCTACATTTTCTCTTTCAGTAAGAACTTGCCATTTCTCCATCAAGAAGTGAAGTCTATTTCTGCCTGTCTTTAATATGGGCTGACCTGGTAACGACATCATGAAAGCAACAGAAGTGATATTTTTCTAAAATAGTGACATTTTAGGAACCCAGAAATTATGAAGGTCTGGCAGCTTCTGCTTTTGTGCTTTTTTGAGGAACGCCGAACACTGTATAAGGAGCCTAAGTAACCTGAGGTGGCCATGTTGTATGTGAAAAAGCCCAAGCTAGTCATATAAGAGGTAACGTGGGGGAAAATATCCATCTATATAACTAAAATATAACTCAGATATATCTATCTATATCGATATTTATATCTATATCTATCTATATCTATATCATCTATATCTATATCAATATCTATATCATCTGTAAGAGAGAGAGTCCCAGCCATCCCTCTGCTTTTCCAACCATCCCTGCTGCGACATAAGACATGAGTAAGGAAGTCATTTTGGATGTTCCAGCCCCAGAAGTGGAGCAAAAATAAGCTCTTCTCACTGAGTCCTATCAGTACTGCAGGATTGTGAGCAAATAAATGATATTTGTTGTTTTAATGCCTAAGTGTTTGGGTACTGATTCATTATGAGGTTGGTTACTTAACACTTTGGGTGTCCTTATCAAAATACAAAATATATTTTGTCAATTAGTACCTAGGATGTTAGCTCTAACATTTTAAATGAAAGAAATGAGTACGTTCCAGGTCTCTGGTCATTTAGAAAGATTTCATAATTAAGTATACAAATATGGCAATCACAGAATGGCTCTTGGTGTGCAGCCTCATTTGTTATTTTTTCCTCACTTTACAGGAGAAGCTGTCACTTGATTGCACCACAAAGCTGTTTGCTGTTGCAGCCATCAGAGTGTCATGCATTAACCTTAAAATTAACCTTACACTAAAAAATGAGTTAAGGGACCTAAGGACATATGAGATTTTCCCAGGCTAAATGCTGTGATGATGCAACATTTTTTTGCTTCTTGACTGATATATATTTGACAGAATTTAACTTAGGTTTTCTTTCTTTGTTACATACCTCCCACTGGTGAGATTGTGGGGAAAGGCACATAATACACACTACCTACCTCTAATGACAAGAGTTATAGATATTTACAAAAATCTGTAATGGCTGAAAAGGATGTTGACTCTCTGGGCAATGCAATTAGTATAAGAAGGAGCAAAGGAGAAGTTCCATTATAGTAGATATATTTCTCCAACTTGGAGTAATAGATTTCTTGAGAAGGACAAAGGAGAAGTGACAGAAAAAAGTTAACATATATTTGAAAATTTTTAAAAATGATACATTTTGTATGAGACCCTATGATATATGATCTCAAATATCAGAACTGGTAACTCGTCAAAGCATTTCCAACATGAAGCTATCCTGTTGTCAACAACTGTATTTTCCTTCATATTTGCCAGTATGCCTCATGCCAATTTAAATCTAGTCTACTGAAATTAATACAATCCAAAAATAAAATTAAATTCAATACCTTTCTAGTCAGTAAGCATGTGTGAGTTCCTGTAGACTCAGATATCAGCAGTGGAGATTAAAAAGACAAACATGAAAAGTCCATCATTTCAGAAGTATATACGGTAGTGGAATTAGACAGAAGACAAAGTGATGATTGCAGTAGAAGCAAGGTGAGAAGTGCTAGAAGAGACACAAACACATGTTGCCAAGGAGCCCTATTAAGTGGACACTGACTCAGACCTCACTGTCAAAAAGCTGCCGGGGAATCCGAAAGGCTACAGCAGCTGCTGCTGCTGATTTGAGGAGGCCTCCAGGCGGAGGGGGACACACTTCAAAGGCACAGGGCAAACGGGGTCTGGAGACAACCGCTGGGAGCTGCTGGGCTGCGTAGAATCCGAAACCCCTGCAAAGGGAGGTGCCTACGGGGACAAAGTGGGTGTTTGCAAACCAGCATTCAAAGAGGCTGGAGAATTTAAACGCAGTCAGGGATATGGTATCTTAGAAGCTCTCCTCTAACAGCCCTGGGGAGACATAATAACTAGAATGCCAACGACTTCTAGAAGGACGGCCTGTTTTGTTTTCCCAAAGTTGTATTTTTGGCGTTTCTTAAATTTTTTAAAAACATCTTTATTGGAGTATAATTGCTTTACAATGGTGTGTTAGTTTCTGCTTTATAACAAAGTGAATCAGTTATACATATAAATATGTTCCCATATCTCTTCCCTCTTGCATCTCCTTCCCTCCCACCCTCCCTATCCCACCCCTCCAGGCGGTCACAAAGCACCAAGCTGATCTCCCTGTGCTATGTGGCTGCTTCCCACTAGCTATCTATTTTACGTTTGGTAGTGTATATATGTCCATGCTACTCTCTCACTTTGTCACAGCTTACCCTTCCCCCTCCCCATATCCTCAAGTCCATTCTCTAAGAAGCAACCTAAGTGTCCATCAACAGATGAATGGATAAAGAAGATGTGGCCCATATATACAATGGAATGTTACTCGGCCATAAAAAGAAACGAAATTGAGTTATTTGTAGTGAGGTGGATGGACCTAGAGTCTGTCATACAGAGGGAAGTAAGTCAGAAAGAGAAAAACAAATACCGTATGCTAACACATATATATGGAATCTAAGAAAAAAAAAAAAGGTCATGAAGGAGCCAGGGGTAAGATGGGAATAAAGCCAAAGTTGGTTTTAAACTCTACACTCTCTCTGGGAGTTGGATTCGACTACATCACAGAACCGGTCCGAGCTCACTTCCGAGCCTCACTCGCTGTCTCATGGGAATCTCAGCCCCACCTGCCCAGGGTGCTTCAGACTCAGGACAAAGTGAACTCACCATCTTTCCCCATCGATTTGCTTCCCTTCCAGTATTTTGTACCTCAGGGTTGGTTTTCTCAGGTAGCTAATCAGCTCAAAGCAGAAGCCTGGCTGTTTTCCTTGACTCCACCCAAGACTTCAACTGAAATCCAATTGTGACATCTTGATTTTAATCCAAATTTTAATAAAATCTATTTCCTCTTCTCTTACTCTTATTTCTCTGTTCAAATTAAGACTCCCATTTTCTCCTGCCTGAAATATTCAGCCTTCTCTTACAAAATCTCCCTTCGTCTGTTCTCTTCTCCAAAATATAGAGCTGCTAATGTAATTTATTTAAAGCTTAACTGATCCCACTGGATAAATTCCAGGTCCTTAAATGACATCCAGGGTTTTCCAGGATCTAGCCCCTGCATCCTGTCCTGGCGGCATCACTTATTCTCTTCTGCCTTGCACATTGCCTACTTCGGGGATGCTCAGCTGTCAGCACTTCCTCACTCACACCTGGGTTTCTCCCTGTCTTCAATCACACTGGCTCACCTGTTACGTGGACTCATCCCTTCTCTTTCTTCCAGGCTGTCCCTGCTGTCTATTCAGACTCCATTCACCTCTTAGGACCTGAACTGGGTTACAAGCCCGTCCCCTTCATACTCCCCAATCCTCAGGACACGTTGCTTTTGGGGTAATTTATAGGAGTATAACTCTCCTTCCTTCAGTTGTCTGAACTCCAAAAGAGCAGGGTCTTTTGTACTCGTTATATCTTCAGTGTTTGCATATCATTTGACAAACAATAAAAACACAATAAACATTTGCTGAAGAATGAATGAACAAATGATACTACACCCAAAGGCCAGATAAATTCACTGTAAAATAGCCTGTCCCAGTGCTGAGTAGTCCTTCTGTGGAGCTGCTCTGTGGCTACATGGCCACTCACCACATGGGGCTACTGAACACTTGAAACGTGGCTGACCCCGGATGAGATGGACAGTAGTGTAAACAACACAGTAGATGTCAGAGATTCATTTTGAAGAAAAAGCTTATAATATACCCTATTAATAATGTTTTCATGTGGATTATATGTTGAAAGGATAATATTTTTGACATGCTGGGTTAAATAAAGTGGATTATTAGAATGAATTTTGCTTGCTTCTTTTCAATTCTTTAATGAGTTTACTGACAGATTTAAAATTATAAATGTAAAATTATACTGGACTATATGTAGACTATTTGAAATATTCTTTCAGTGATTTTCTAGGTGGAGCCTGAATGTGATTGTTCCATTGACCAAACAGTTATGCTTTGATAATCCTTATCTCAGAGAATCTTAGCTTGTGCCCATGAACCTCAACACTGAGAGGATTGTTTGTTTGTTTTGTTCTTCATGGCAAAGACCATGTGTTAGCTGTTCATTTTCTGGTTTCGAGCACAACAGCTGGTTTGTAACTTGTGTTGCAGAAATGGCTGATAGATGAAGGATGCCCTCTGCCAGAGGTAATAAGGGGAGGTTGGCTGCTCCAACACATATGGGTTTTGCACATTTCATATGGGAAAAGCTATCTGAAGATTCAAAAATATGTTTTCTAGTTTAAAATTTAGTGTTTTCAGAATACTGCTATCACTTATGCTATTAACTAATATTCCATAAAATTGAAAGTATGGTGAAATAATTTCAAAAATGCTACATGTTATATTCCTTTGCTTAGAGATTAAAATGAACCTTAACATAATACAGACTGAGTAGTTTTTCCGAGAAAAAGCAAAACAAAATAGCCTGTGTAAACAGGTTTAACTCAGTATTTCAAACTTTTTACACTAGTTGATCAGTAAGTCTTTTAAAATCATTTTACAACAATCTTATCTGCTCTTAGGAGCATCTAATCAGTAGGCATGTAATCATTAATTTTTCCTAAATGGTCCCTTCTTATGTTTATTTTGTAATAAACCATAGATTTATACAAAATCAGTGATCCGTTTTTGTTGCCAGCTAAAGAAAATACTGACCCCAAGAAGTTAGAGAGAGGTTTTGTGAATATTTTCATTAGTATATAAGATCCATGAAGATGAAGCTTCATCTGATTCCTCAACAGTGAATCCCTAACACAGAACAATGCCTGACATAGTAGATACTCTCCAGATGGATGGATGGATGGTTGGAAAGAAAGATAGATGGACAGATAGAACTTTTTTGATAAATAAATGAATAAATTTTTGATCTATTTTTGTTTGCGGTTATCACATTTAAAAATATACCAATGAATTAAGATGACTTTCAGAGTATAAATGACCTAAAATGAGATTTTATAAAATAGTTGAATCTAAGAAACAAATTATTCCATGAGTTTTTATTTAGTAATAATATTAAATATGTTTTGAGTTTTTTTAAACATTGTATTAAAAGTGGCATCACTGATGAGTTGTGTGACCATAAGCAAGTTGCTTAATCTCACTGTGCTTCAATTTCCTTAGCTGTAAAATATGAATAAGTGCCTATGTGTAGGATTAAATGTATTAACGTTTAAACAAGCTAACCTATGTAATGAATTTAGAGTAGATCCTCGCAAAACAAAGAAACAAGCAAACAAATACACGCTCCAGAATGCTTGTTTACTTGCTGAATAACTGAGTAGGTGAATGGCCCTTTCACTGTGTAGATGTGATTCCTCACATCAGTGAGAGACTTAGGGATAAAGTACAGAAGCAGTCGGCAGGCAAGAGTGGAGAGTGAAGGACAAAATTTCAAGAAATGCAGAAAACACTCTTGGCTTTCTTATTCTAGAAAGTTAGATGATATAAATTGCCTTAAATGCCAGGAAACTGCATATTTATTAATCCACTATTATAAGTAAGTGATGTAAAAATAAAACGTATATTGAACATTTTAGGGAAACAGAATGGTGTTTATGTTTATACTGAGTATTTAAGAAATTGTTTAACAGATGAACTGGGATCAAATGTTTCATAGCATGAACATCCATTTCAGTATCACAATCAATTTCAAAATTTATATTTCCAGAGTCGAATACACGTACTAGAAATAACTCCATAGAGTTTTTTTATGTTTACTTAGCACAAGATAGAATTAAATTTCAATTTTGGAAAGAAACTCAAAATAAAATAATAGGAAACGAGGGGAACATGGCCGAAGAGGAAGACGCGGAGATCACCTTCCTCCCCACAGATACACCAGAAATACATCTACATGTGGAACAAGTCCTACAGAACACCTGCTGAACGCTGGCAGAAGACCTCAGACTTCCCAAAAGGCAAGAAACTCCCCACGTACCTGGGTAGGGCAAAAGAAAAAACAGAGACAAAAGCATAGGGACGGGACCTGCACCAGTGGGAGGGAGCTGTGAAGGAGGAAAGGTTTCCACATACTAGAAGCCCCTTCGTGGACAGAGACTGCGGCTGACGGAGGGGGGAGCTTCGGAGCCGCGGAAGAGAGTGCAGCAACAGGGGTGCGGAGGGCAAAGCTGGGAGATTCCTGCACAGAGGACTGGTGCTGACCAGCACTCACCAGCCCAAGAAGCGTGTCTGCTCAACTGCCGGGGTGGGAGGAGCTGCGAGCTGAGGCTTGGGCTTTGCTTTGGTCAGAGTGCGGGGAGAGGACTGGGGTTGGCGGCGTGAACACAGCCTGAAGGGGTTAGTGCACTACGGCTAGCCGGGAGGGAGTCCGGGAAAAGTCTGGACCTGCCCAAGTGGCAAGAGACTTTTTCTTCTCTCTTTGTTTCCTGGTGCGCGAGGAGAGGGGATTAAGAGCGCTGCTTAAAGGAGCTCCAGAGACGGGCGCGAGCCACAGCTAAAAGCGTGGACCACAGAGACGGGCATGAGAGGATAAGGCTGCTGCTGCCGCCACAAAGAAGCCTGTGTGCGAGCACAGGTCACTCTCAACACCCTCCTTCCCGGGAACCTGTGCAGCCCGCCACTGCCAGGTTCCCGGGATCCAGGGACAACTTCCCCGGGAGAACGCACAGCATGCCTCAGGCTGGTGCAACGTCACGCTGGCCTCTGCTGCTTTAGGCTCGCTCCGCATCCGTACCCTTCCTGCCCCCGGGCCTGAGTGAGCCAGAGCCCCCAAATCAGTGGCTCCTTTAACCCCGTCCTGTTTGAGCAATGAACAGATGCCCTCTGGCGACCTACACGCAGAGGCGGGGCCAAATCCAAAGCTGAGCCCCTGGGAGCTGTGAGAACAAAGAAGAGAATGGGAAATGTCTCCCAGCAGCCTAAGAAGCAGTGGATTAAAGCTCCACAATCAACTTGATGTACCCTGCATCTGTGGAATACATGAATAGACAACGAATCATCCCAAATTGAGGAGGTGGACTTTGAGAGCAAGATTTATGATTGTTTCCCCTTTTCCTCTTTTTGTGAGTGTGTATGTGTATGTTTCTGTGTGAGATTTTGTCTGTATAGCTTTGCATCCACCATTTTTCCTAAGGTTCTATCTGTCCATTTTTAAAAATTTTTTTCTTAATAATTATTTTCCAATTTAATAACTTTATTATATATTACTTTATTTTATTTTACTTTATCTTCTTTCTTTCTTTCTTTATTCCTTCCTTCCTTCCTCCTACCATCCTTCCCTCCCTCCTTCCTTTCTCTCTTTCTTTCCTTCTTTTCTTCTTTTCTTCTTTCTCTCTTCCTTCCTTCCTTTCTTTCTTTCTTCCTACTTCTACTAATTCTTTCTCTCTACTTTTTCTCCCTTTTATTCTGACCGTGTGGATGAAAGGCTCTTGGTGCTACAGCCAGGAGTCATTGCTGTTCCTCTGAGCTGCGAGAGCCAACTTCAGGACACTGGTCAACAAGAGACCTCCCAGCTCCACACAATATCAAATGGCGAAAATCTCCCAGAGATCTCCATCTCAACGCCAGCACCCAGTTTCATTCAATGACCAGCAAACCACAGTGCCGGACACAGCTAGCAGAACAGGAACACAACCCCTCCCCATTAGCAGAGAGGCTGCCTAAAATCATAATAAGGCCACAGACACCCCAAAACACACCACCAGATGTGAACCTGCCCACTAGAGAGACAAGATCCAGCCTCATCCACCAGAACAAAGGCACTACTCCCCTCCACCAGGAAGCCTACACAACCCACTGAACGAACCTTAGCCACCTGGGACAGACAACAAAAACAACGGGAACTACGAACCTACAGCCTGCAAAAAGGAGACCCCAAACACAGTAAGATTAGCAAAATGAGAAGACAGAAAAAAACACAGCAGAATAAGGAGAAAGATAACACACCAGACCTATCAAATGAAGAGGAAATAGGCAGTCTATCTGAAAAAGAATTCAGAAAAAAGATAGTAAAGATGATCCAAAATCTTGGAAATAGAATAGACAAAATGCAAGAAACATTTAACAAGGATCTAGAAGAACTAAAGATGAAACAAACAACAATGCACAACACAATAAATGAAATGAAAAATACTCTAGATGGGATCAATAGCAGAATAACTGAGGCAGAAGAACGGATAAAATAGTGGAAATAACTACTGCAGAGCAGAATAAAGAAAAAGAATGAAAAGAACTGAGGACAGTCTCAGAGACCTCTGGGACAACATTAAATGTACCAACATTCGAATTATAGGGGTTTCAGAAGAAGAAGAGAAAAAGAAAGGGACTGAGAAAATATTTGAAGAGATTATAGTTGAAAACTTCCCTAATACGGGAAAGGAAATAGTTAATCAAGGCCAGGAAGCACAGAGAGGTCCATACAGGATAAATACAAGGAGAAATACGCCAAGACACATATTAATCAAACTGTCAAAAATTAAATACAAAGAAAGCATATTAAAAGCAGCAAGAGAAAAACAACAAATAACACACAAAGGGATCCCCATAAGGTTAACAGCTGATCTCTCAGCAGAAACCCTACAAGCCAGAAGGGACTGTCAGGACATATTTAAAGTGATGAAGGAGAGAAACCTGCAACCAAAATTACTCTACCCAGCAAGGATCTCATTCAGATTTGATGGAGAAATTAAAACCTTTACAGGCAAGCAAAAGCTGAGAGAGTTCAGCACCACCAAACCAGCTTTACAACAAATTCTAAAGGAACTTCTCTAGGCAAGAAACACAAGAGAAGGAAAAGACCTACAATAACGAACCCAAAACAATTTAGAAAATGGAAATACGAATATACATATCGATAATTACCTTAAATGTAAATGGACTAAATGCTCCCACCAAAAGACACAGATTAGATGAATGGATACAAAAACAAGACCCATATATATGCTGTCTACAAGAGATCTACTTCAGAACTAGAGACACATACAGACTGAAAGTAAGGGGATGGAATAATATATTCCCTGCAAATGGAAACCAAAAGAAAGCTGGAGTAGCAATTCTCATATCAGACAACATACACTTTAAAATAAAGACTATTACAAGAGACAAAGAAGGACACTACATAATGATCAAGGGATCGATCCAGTAAGAAGATATAACAATTGTACATATTTATGCACCCAACATAGGAGCACCTCAATACATAAGGCAAATACTAACAGCCATAAAAGGGGAAATCGACAGGAACACATTCATAGTAGGAGACTTTAACACCGCACTTTCACCCATGGACAGATCATCCAAAATAAAAATAAATAAGGAAACACAAGCTTTAAATGATACATTAAACAAGATGGACTTAATTGATATTTATAGGACATTCCATCCAAAAACAACAGAATATACATTTTTCTCAAGTGCCCATGGAATATTCTCCAGGATAGATCATATCTTGGGTCACAAATCAAGCGTTGGTAAATTTAAGAAAATTGAAATTGTATGAAGTATCATTTCCGACCACAATGCTCTGAGACCAGATATCAATTACAGTAAAATATCTGTAAAAAAATACAAATACATGGAGGCTAAGCAATACACTACTTAATAACGAAGTGATCACTGAAAAAATCAAGTAGGAAATAAAAAAATACCTAGAAGCAAATGACAATGGAGACACGACGACCCAAAACCTATGGGATACAGCAAAAACAGTTCTAAGAGGGAAGTTTATAGCAATACAAGCCCACCTTAAGAAATAGGAAACATCTCGAATAAACAACCTAACCTTGCACCTAAAGCAGTTAGAGAAAGAAGAACAAAAAAACCCCAAAGATAGCAGAAGACAGGAAATCATAAAGATCAGATCAGAAATAAATGAAAACGAAAAGAAGGATATGCCAGGAAAGATCAATAACACTGAAATCTGGTTTTTTGAGAAGGTAAACAAAATATATTAACCATTAGCCAGACTCATCAAGAAAAAAAGGGGGAAGACTCAAATCAATAGAATTAGAAATGAAAAAGGAGAAGTAACAACTGACATTGCAGAAATACAAAAGATCATGAGAGATTACTAAAAGCAACTCTATGCCAATAAAATGGACAACCTGGAAGAAGTGGACAAATTCTTAGAAACGCAAAACCTGCCAAGACTGAATTGGGAAGAAATAGAAAATATGAACAGACCAATCACAAGCACTGAAATTGAAACTGTGATTAAAAATCTTCCAACAAACAAAAGCCGAGGAGCAGATGGTTTCACAGGTGAATTCTATCAAACAGTTAGAGAAGAGCTAACACCTATCCTTCTCAAACTCTTCCAAAATATAGCATAGGAAGGAAAACTCCCAAATTCATTCTACGAGGCCACCATCACCTTGATACCAAAACCAGACAAGGATGTCACAAAGAAAGAAAACTACAGGCCAATATCGCTGATGAACATAGATGCAAAAATCCTCAACAAAATACTAGCAAACAGAATCCAACAGCACATTAATAGGATCATACACCATGATCAAGTGTGGTTTATTCCAGGAATGCAAGGATTCTTCAATATACGCAAATAAATCAATGTGATAAACCATATTAACAAATTGAAGGAGAAAAACCATATGATCATCTCAATAGATGCACAGAACGCTTTTGACAAAATTCAACACCTATTTATGATAAAAACCCTGCAGAAAGTAGACATACAGGGAACTTTCCTCAACATAATAAAGGCTATATATGACAAGCTCACAGCCAACATCATCCTCAATGGTGAAAAACTGAAAGCATTTCCACTAAGATCAGGAACAAGACAAGGTTGCCCACTCTCACCACTCTTATACAACATAGTTTTGGAAGTTTTAGCCCCAGCAATCAGAGAAGAAAAAGAAATAAAAGGAATCCAAATTGGAAAAGAAGTAAAGCTGTCACTGTTGGCAGATGACATGATACTATATATAGAGAATGCTAAAGATGCTACCAGAAAACTACTAAGGCTAATCAATGAATTTGGTAATAGCAGGATACAAAATTATTGCACAGAAATCTCTGGCATTCCTATACACTAATGATGAAAACACTCCCATTTATCATTGCAACAAAAAGAATAAAATATCTAGGAATAAATCTACCTAAGGAGACAAAAGACATGTATGCAGAAAATTATAAGACACTGATGAAAGAAATGAAAGATCATACAAATAGTGGGAGAGATATGCTATGTTCTTGGATTGAAAGAATCAACATTGTGAAAATGACTCTATTACCCATAGCAATCTAGAGATTCAATGCAATCCCTATCAAACTACCAGTGGCATTTTTCACAGAACTAGAACAAAAAATTTCACAATTTGTATGGAAACACAAAAGACCCAGAATAGCCAAAGCAATCTTGAGAACCAAAAAAGGAGCTGGAGGAATCAGGCTCCCTGACTTCAGACTATACTACAAAGTTACAGTAATCAAGACAGTATGGTACTGGCACAAAAACAGATGGAAAGATCAATGGAAAAGGATAGAAAACCCAGAGATATACCCATGCACATATAGTCACCTTATTTTTGATAAAGGTGGCAGGAATGTACAGTGGAGAAAGGACAGGCTCTTCAATAAGTGGTGCTGGGACAACTGAACAGGTACATGTAAAATATTAGATTAGATCACTCCCTAACCATACACAAAAATAAGCTCAAAATGGATTAAAGACCTAAATGTAAGGCCAGAAACTATCAAACTCTTAGAGGAAAACATAGGCAGAACACTGACGTAAATCACAGCAAGATCCTTTTTGACCCACCTCCTAGAGAAATGGAAATAAAAATAAACAAATGTGACCTAATGAAACTAAAGCTTTTGCACAGCAAAGTAAACCATAAACAAGACCAAAAGACAACCCTCAGAATGGGAGAAAATATTTGCAAATAAAGCAACTGACAAAGAATTAATTTCCAAAATTTACAAGCAGCTCATGTAGCTCAGTAACAAAAAAACAAACAACCCAATCCAAAAATAGGAAGAAGACCTAAATAGACATTTCTCCGAAGAAGATATACAGACTGCCAACAAACACATGAAAGAATGCTCAACATTATTAATCATTAAAGAAATGTAAATCAAAACTACAATGAGATATCATCTCATACCAGTCAGAATGACCATCATCAAAAATCTAGTAACAATAAATGCTGGGGAGGGTGTGGCAAAAAGGAAACACTTTGCACTGCTGGTGGGAATGTGAATTGGTACAACCATTATGGAGAACAGTATGGAGGTTCCTTAAAAAAGTACAAATAGAACTACCATATGACCCAGCAATCCCACTACTTGGCATATACCCTGAGAAAACCATAATTCAAAAACAGTCATCTACCACAATGTTCATTGCAGCTCTTTTACAATAGCCAGGAGATGGAAACAACCTAAATGCCCATCATTGGATGAATGGATAAAGAAGATATGGCACATATATACAATGGAATATTACTCAGCCATAAAAAGAAAGGAAATTGAGCTATTTGTAATGAGTTGGATAGACATAGAGTCTGTCATACAGAGTGAAGTAAGTCGGAAAGAGAAAAACAAATACCGTATGCTAACACATATATATGGAATTTAAGAAAAAAAATGTCATGAAGAACCTAGGAGTAAGATAGGAATAAAGACATAGACCTACTAGAGAAGGCACTTGAGGATATTGACGGGGGGAGGAAGAGTGAGCTGTGACAAAGCGAGCAAGAGACATGGAGATATACACACTACCGAACGTAGTGGGAAGCAGCAGCATAGCACAGGGATATCAGCTCTGTGCTTTGTGACCACCTGGAGGGGTGGGAGAGGGAGGGTGGGAGGGAGGGAGACGCAAGAGGGAAGAGATATGGGAACATATGTATTCGTATAACTGATTCACTTTGTTGTAGAACAGAAATTGACACACCATTGTAAAGCAATTGTACCCCAATAAAGATGTTAAAAAAATAATAATAAAAAGATAAAATAATAGTAAAGGATAACAGTTATTCAGTGCAAACTATGCAATATCTCAACCCTTCTTATTACAACCCTAAAATGATGACATCTCCATTTTGCAGATGAAGAAAAAGAAGCCAAGCAAGTGTAAGTGGCTTGCCCAAGGCCCATGCTAAGAATTGAAGGAGCTGGGATTCTATCTCCAGGTCCCCGATTCTTCTTAGTCTTGGAGCTCTATTTTCTCTTCTGAATGAATGTTTGTAGGGAGGTCATTGAGTCCTTAGAAAGCACTGTGTCATGGGAAAAATGGAGCAGGTCTCAAAAATAGTAAGTTGGCAAATTCTTGGCACTAAGAGGGTGGTTCTAAATGATCAGAAAGTGAGTTTTGTCTTACCATGCCATGTCACTAGACACTGCTCATTTTTGTCTTTGAAGGAACTAATATAGTTACTGACAAAGTTTTAATAATTTTGGCTTATGTAACACTTCACAATTGGCTTTACGAAGTACTTCATTTTTGTTTTATGGGTTATGTTGCAAATTCTCTGAATTCATGCTTCACTTATTTTCCCAAAGTCACAGCCTTCTTAAATTTAACATTATGATTTTTGTGAGATCATGCACCTGAGAGCTCTGTTCTGTAGCCTTTGGCTAAATTATCCTGAAGTTCTTAGATTTTGCTAGAAAACTATCTCCCAAATTAATATCCTCAAAGCACTTAAGCCAAAAATTGATTTTATTTTACTTGCTGTTGTGTTACTTAGATTATGCTGCAAAATTAAATAGGGTCTTAAAATTATGATCTGTATTACTAGATTTCCCTAACCATAAAAACTTGATTATTTCTTGCTTGAATTTACCCATTGTCCCCTAACCACTTACAAAGGAATGTTGAAGCACATTGATTTGAATAAATCTATTAACATAAAAAGGTGCATATGTATTCGTCTCAATTTCATCTGTTATTTTTTTGTCCATAGTTTAATCTATGGATGAGATGTGTAATTGTGTGGTTTTGTTGACCTGTTTGTTCATTTTAAAATGAAAACTCTGAAGCTTATTATAAATAAATGGAAATTTGGCAGGAACAGAAGGAACACCAAATGGGAATCTTTCAAGAGGTGTTCTCAGGGATATTATATGCAAGTTAGATTATCCTAGGTGAGCAGAATATAACAGAATTTGTGACTTGGAAGGATCTTAATATAAAGAATATCTGTGTAATTCACACTTGAGTAGTGTATTACATATACTATTTAATACCATGTATATTATATATACTAAATATTATATATATATAGTATATAGCATAAAACCACAGAATTTTGAACTGGAGTAGATTTTGAAAAATAATGCAGTCCCAACTTCATCATTTATAGAAGAGAGGTTTGAGATTTAAAACAGTGGTCAACAATGCAAAAATTACTCTTTTTTTTTTTTTGAGGGAGGGCAGAAGTATGATGCAAATCCAATGTCTGCATTTCAAGGCCAGTATTTTTTTCCCACCGATCCAAGTTGTTTCTTAAAAGAGCATATAAAGGTATGTAAAAATATATTTTCTTCTACATGTAGAAACATTTGTCAATCTGCAACATTTATTTGCACCAGGCAGGATTAGAGAGCATTACATTATAGTTATCATGTCCTTTGAGGTCAAAGAGTTTGGCTTAAGTACAAAAAAGCTATGGAGTGTGCTTAATATATATGTGCCTAAGATGTGAACTTGTAAAATGAAAATAATATTGATTTGTGGTTGGGATTCCAGTGAGTGATCACCTCGTTTGTAACTGACTAGGAAACCACAGAGCTTTCTATCTGGTCTCCTCTTGTCATTCACAGTCTCATCTCTTTTCAGACTCAATGCCAATATTGCTCAAAGCTGAGTGGCATTTTTCAAGAAAAAAGATTCAGGACTCTTCAATATTAACTTAAAAACAATTTTAGTAAAATGTGTCATTTTATGCAAAATATAAAATCAGAGGAGTGACATCAGCAAGATGGCAGATTAGGAAACCCTGAAACCTCCTTTCTCCCACAAACACACTGATTCAGCAACAGTTCATGGAAAAATTGCCTTTGTGAGAAATCAGAAAGTAATTGAAAGTCTCTAATGCACAGACATCAACATGGAGAATCAAGAAAAAAATGAAAAATTAGTCAAAGATGTTCCAAAAAATGGAACAAGATACAAATCCAGAAACTGAGTTTAATGAAATAGAGTTATATGATTTACCTGACAGGGATCTAAAGTTAACTCTCATAAACATACCAACATTAAGAGAAAGATGAATGAACAAATGATAATTTCAACAGAGATATTAAATATAAAGTAAAATACTAACGAGAAACAGTGGAGCTGAAGAACATAATAACTGAATGGAAAGGTTAGCTAAAGGGGTTCAACAGGAGACTAGATCAATTAGAAGAAAGGCTCAGTGAACTTAAAGGCAAGTCACTGGTAATAATGCAGTCTGAGGAGCAAAAAGAAAACAAGAATAAAAAAAGAGTAGATGCTTAATGAAATTATAAGAAACCATCACATTGACAATATGTACCTTGTGAGAGTTGTAGAAGAGATAAAGAAATAATCAGAAAGTGTTATTATCTTTCATTATTCAAAGAAATAATAGATGAAAACTTCCTAAATCTAGGGAAGGAAACAGACATCCACATCTAAGAAACCTAAAGAACATCTAATTATGATAAACCCAAAGAATCCACACTGAGACACATAATCAAATGGCCCAAAATCAAAGACAAGGTGAATTTTGAAGGCAGCTGGAGAATGACTTTTCACATACAATGGGACACTCATAAGACTGAGCAGATTTTTCATCAGAAACCTTGCAGGTCAGAAGTGAGTGAAATGATATATTCAAAATGTTAAAAGAAAAAAAAAGCTGCCAAGAAAGAATACCATATCTGGAAAAACTCTCTTTTATTTTATTTTTTTATTGGAGCATAGTTGTTTTACAATGTTGTGTTAGTTTCTGCTGTACAGCAAAGTAAGTTAGTTATACGTATATATATATATCCCCTCTTTTTTAGATTTCTTTCCCATTTAGATCACCACAGAACATTGAGTAGAGTTCCCTGGGTTATACAGTATATACCTACTGTATAATTATCTATTTAGAGTTTGTCACTACTAGACCTTCCTTATAAGAAATGATAAAAGAGTTCTCCAAGTTGA
Organism: Monodon monoceros; assembly: GCF_005190385.1. NCBI lineage: Eukaryota > Metazoa > Chordata > Mammalia > Artiodactyla > Monodontidae > Monodon > Monodon monoceros. Next base: position 752,374 of record NW_021697627.1, on the reverse strand, counting down.
AATGAAAGGATACTAAACAGTAACATGATAGCATAAGAAAGATAAAACTTCTTGGTAAAGGTAAATGTATAAATGTATAAAGAATGCTGTATTACTGTAACAGTTGTGGGTAAATCATTTTTAATTCTAGCATAAGTATTAAAAGATATAATTATTTAAAAATAGCTATAACTAAAAGTATGTTAAAAGTTGTACAATATGAATAGATGTAAATTGTGACAATAATAACAACAGTGTGGTATGTGATTTAACTTAGGTTGTTATCGTACTAAAATACAGTGCTATATCCATAAAAATTTATGTAAGCCATAAGGTCTAAAGAAGTTACATTTAAAAAAAATGGAAAGGAATCAAAACAGATCACCACAAAATATCAACAAAACACAAAAGAAGACAACAAGAGAGAAAAAGACTAGAAAAAGGACTACAAGATTAACAGAAAACAACTAAAAAATGGTAACAGCAATTCTTTACCAAAAATTACTTTAAATGTAAATGGATTAAACTCCTCACTCAAAAGATAAAGTAGCTAAATAGATAAATCAAAAACATTCTCAAAGTATATGTTACATATTAAAAAAAAAACTCCATTTAGATTTAAGGATGCACATTGGTTGAAAGCAAAGGGATGGAAAAAGATATTCATGAAAACGTTAACAAAAAGAGAGCAAAAGAAGCTATAGTTATATAAGACAGAATAGACTTTAAGGCAAAACTGTCATAAAGTCTAAAGGTCATTATATAATAATAAAAAGAGTCAATTCAACAGGAAAATGGAACAATTATAAATATATATGCATCCAATATCAGAGCACCTAAAAATATAAAGGAAATATTCACAGAAATTGAGGGAGAAATAGACAACAATACAATAATAGTAGGAGACTTTAATACTTACTTTCAATAATGGATAGAACATCCTGACAGAAGATCAATAAGGAAACGGAGAATTTTCATGACACTATAGATCAATGGACATAATACATATATACAAAATATTCCACCCAACAGCAAGAAAATATATATCTTTCACAAGTGTTCATAAATCTTTCTCCAGGATAGATCTCATGTTAGGTAACAAAATGTCTTAACAAATTCAATGAGACTGAAATCATTTTAAGATTTTTTTCTTACCACAATGGTACAAAACTAGAAATCAACAACAGAAAGACAACTGCAAAACTCACAAGTATGTGAGAATTAAACATTACACTCTTAAGCAATCATTGAGTTAAATAGGATATCAGAAAAAGAAGTTAGAAAATGCCTCAAGAAAAACAGAAAACAAAACACAATATCCCCAAAATTATGAAATGTAGCAAAAGCTGTACCAATAAGGAAATGCATTGCAATAAGCATCTACATTTAAAATAAAGAAAAATCTCAAATAAAAAACTTAACATTACACCTAAAGGAACTAGAAAAAGAACAAACTAAGAACAAAGCAGAACAGAAATAAAAAATATTAGAGAAGAAATAAATCAAAGAGACAGTAGAAAAGCAACAGAAAAAAAACAACAAAAGAAGAGTTGTTTTTTTGAAAAGATAAACAAAACTGACAAACCATTAGCTAGATAAAGAGAAAAGAGAGATGACTAAAATAAATAAAATCAGAAATAAAAGAAGAGACATTACAACTGATGTCACAGAAAGAAAAAGGATCATAAAATAATACTTTTAACAACCATATGCCAAAAAACTGGGTAACCTAAAAGAAATGGATGAATTCCTAGAAACACACAACCTACCATGAGTAAATCATGAAGAAATAGTAAGTCTGAATAGGCTTATTATTAGTCAGAAGATTGAACTAGTAATCAAAAATGTCCTAGCAAAGAAAAAGCCAGGACCAGATGTCTTCGCTGGTAAATTCTACCAAACATTTAAAGAAGGTTTAATATCAATCTCAAACTCTTTCAAAAACCTGAAAAGAGGGAACATTTCCAAACTTGTTTTATGAGACTAGCATTACCTTGATATGAAATCCAGACACAGACATCACAAGAAAAGAAAACTACAAGCTAATATTCTTGGAAAACATAGATGCAAAAATCCTCAATGAAATACTAGCAAATGAAATTCAAAGACATTATAAAAGGAACATACACTATGAACAAGTGGGATTTAACCCTAGGATGCAAAAATGGTTCAACATATGAAAGTCAATTAATGTGATATACCATATTAACAGAATAAAGGATAAAAATCAGGTCATCTCAATAGAAAAAAAACACATTTGTCAAAATTCATTGCCTTTTCATGATAAAAATATTCAATGAGGCAGAAAAATAAAAAAGAAATTACTTCAACATAATAAAGGCCATATTTAATAAGACCATAGCTAACATCATACTCAACAGTGAAAAACTGAAAGATTTTCCTCTATGGTCAGAAATAAGACAAGGATTCCCATTCTTGCCATTTCTCTTTGTTCATAGTACTAGAAGTATCTGCCAGAGCAACTAGACAAGAAAAAGAAGTAAAAAAGAATCCAAAACAGAAAGGAAGAAGTAAAATTGCCTGTGTTTCCAGACACCATGATCTTATATGTAGAAAACTCTAAAGAGTCAACAAAAGAAACAATAACAAAAACTATTATAAGTAAAAAGTAAATTCACTAAAGTTCCAGGATACAAAATAAACAAAAAATTAGTTGTTCTTCTATTCACTAACTATGTACTATAGAAAAAGAAAATGAGGAAAATAATCCCATTTAAAATAGCACCAAAAAGAACAAAATACCTAGGAATAAACTTACATAAGGAGGGCTTCCCTGGTGGCGCAGTGGTTGAGAGTTCACCTGCTGATGCAGGGGACACGGGGTTAATGCCCCAGTCTGGGAAGATCCCACATGCTGTGGAGTGGCTAGGCCCGTGAGCCATGGCCACTGAGCCTACGCATCTGGAGCCTGTGCTCCACAACAGGAGAGACCACAACAGTGAGAGGCCCGCGTACTGCAAAAAAAACCCAAAAACCTTACATAAGGAAATAAAAGACATATATACTGACAATTACAAAACACTGATGAAAGAAATTAAACCAGACACAAAAATGGAAGGGCATCAGTGTTCATGGATTGGAAGATTTTATTTTGTTAAAGGGTCCGTATTACCAAAAAATAGTCCATAGGTTCAAGGCAATCCCTGTCAAAATCCCAATGGCATTTTTTTTCAGAAAAAGAATAAACAGCACTTAAATTCACATGCGAGTACAAAAGATTATGAACAACCAAATCAATCTTGAGAAAGAACAAAGATGGAGGCATCACACTCCCTGATTTCAAATAATACTACAAAGACACAGTAATCAAAACAGTATGGTACTGGCATAGACAGACATGTAGACCAAAGGAACAGACTAGACAGCTTATAAATAAATCCATGCATCTACAGATCTTTGACAGGGTACACAATAGGGAAAGGATACTGTCTTCAACAAATTGTGCTGGGAAAACTGAATATCTACATGCCAAGGAATAAAACTGGACTCTTGTCTCATACCATAAACAGAAATCAATTCAAATTCAACTAAAGACTTAGACATGAGATCTGAAACTATAAAACTCCTAGAAGAAAACAGAGGGGAAACCTTCATGACATGGCCTTTTCAATGATTTCATGACTATAACACCAAAACTACAGGCAATAAAAGCAAGAATAGATGAGTGGGACTACATCCAACTTAAAAGCTTCTGCATAGCAAAGGAAACAATCAACGGAGTGAAAAGGCATCCTACAAAATGGGAGGAAATATATGCAAACAATATATCTGATAAGGGGTTAATCTTCAAAATATATAAGGCACTTCTACAACTCAATAGGAAAAAACTAATAGTCCAATTAAAAATGAACTAAAGGCTTGAATAGGCATTTCTCCAAAGAGGACATTCACATTCACAGGGGCAACAAGTATATGGAAGAATGTTCAAGGTCACTAAATATCAGAAAAACACATATCAAAACCATAATGTGGTATCAACTCACACCTGTTAGAATGGCCCCTGAAACCACATACAAGACCCTGTGTCCCTGTCCTTTGAAGTAAAAGGCTTTTGCTTTAGTCTCCTAGGTTTCTCCTGAGTCTCAAAACTCTGGCTCAAGAGTTAGTAATTAGGGAATATGAAGCGGTATAAACAAAGAACACTCATTGGGTCGGGAAACTGGAAAAACTTAGATTATAAACCAGCCACATAACAGGGTCACCAAACTCCCAGTTCCATGAAAGACAGAGATAAAAGTCTGACACATATTCCTAAGTTGTTTTTACAGGAAGCAGATCCCTGCCAGCTGCAAACTGCTGACTGCAAGCACATAGACTCCAGACTGGCTGAAACCAGAATATTGGTGATGCTTGAAAATTCATCTTGATGCCAACTAATCTGAGAATTGTGCACAAGCTGACCATGCCCCCTGCAGCTCCCTCCCTCGCACTGCCTTTAAAACATTTGTTTCCTAACTGGCAACTTGGAGTTGCTCTTAGGACATTAGTTGGCCACCTTCCCAGGTTGCTGACCTCCTGAATAAAGCAAATTTTCCTTTTCCACCAACACTTGTCTCTCAAATATTGGCCTTTCCAGTGGTGAGCAGCTGAACTTGGGTTTGGTACTGGCCTTTTCTGGATATATCTACATATATATAGATATGTATATTAGATATATGTCTAAATAAAATGACACAAGTTGGTGAGAATGTGGGGAAATTAGAACCCATGTACACTATTTGTGGGAATGCAAACTGGTACAGCTGCTGTAGAAAACGATACGGAGCAACACATTTCTGGGTATTTATTCAAAAACATTGAAATAATTCCTTTGTACATTTTTGTAGTGAGATTAAATAATAAAGATGAAGTAGATATGATGGTAAGTATAAGCCAGTGTTCTTGAATAAAAGAAACTATGATTAAATTCATAGAGAACTTTTCAAAACTAGAAACACACATTAATGGAAGAATTAAAAAGAGATCCTAATGGTATAAGAATTTGGAGTGGGGGAAGACTGAAAGACCCTCCAGATTTCAGACAGAGTTTTGCAAGAATAGCAAAAAATAGATGCAGAGCTGATAGAGAGATGGGTCAGAGCAAAAAATGGAAAAGCAGTTGGTGTAGAAAAAGAATCTGTTGAGGAGGAGACAGTTTGTGCTGTACCACTGAGTGAAGCTGAGTCCACAATGGGTTGCTGGCTAAGAAATTCAGCCCTCATGTGGGAATAAATTAAAAGTGGTTCTTATATTTGCAAGGAATGAGAAATAATTCTCATTAAGTTGGTCTGCATCTGATATTTTGTTGACTTGTGGGCAGGTGCCATTGATGTCAGATGAATGAATGAATGACTTACAGCAGTGAATTTTAGAATGTTGCGATGAAACCTTGATGTCTTTATTATTTTTCTTATGTTTGTCAGAGATGTGCCCATTTAAAGGACTCTGCTTACCATAGAGTGATTCTGTTTTCAAGATTGAATGGACAGAAAATGAGGACAGACTAGGGATTAACTTTTTTTTTCATCATTTACAGAACACAAGAGGGTTGAATGTTTTCATCTTTCTTGATTTTTTTCACTAATGTGTTCCAATTTATTTTTGACTACATTGTGTCCATCTAACAAGTGTCTTGGAAGAACTCAGAACGCCTGACAAGCATCCTCTAACGTGTATCATAAACAATTTACTAAAGTGTCATTACCTTTCTAAATGGATAATGAGCTATAAGGAGTAACATAAGACATCAAAATATTCTACAGAAAGAGAAACATTGATAATTTAGGTGAATTTTTTATTTATTCTTCAGGAATCTATCACAACTTCTAAAAGAGAATTCCTTCTTTGTCTTAGACTATTAATCTAACAATAACTTTTTTGGCTAAGGTATTTTCATGGCTGATGATAGACAGGATTTTTAATAAAAGTGTATGTATTTGTAAAAATTAGTTATTGAATATGCAAATCAATGTTTTGAACGTACATAAAGCAATAATACTTATTTGCTTTACCATAGTGTTCTTGTTTTCTCAAGGGATTCATTTAAAATTTTTTAAATTATTAAACTCTTCTACTATGTTAAAATTAAAATGTTTGTTTAGATTTTTGGAATCAGTCACTATTATGGGCTGAATATTTGCATCCCCCTAAAATTTGTATATTGAAATCCTAGCCCCCCAATATGTTGGTATTAGGAGGTGGGGGCCTTTGGGAAATGATTAGGTCATGAAGGTGGAATCATAATTAATGGAATTAGTGCCCTTATAGAAAAGACTCCAGAGAACTTTCTTGTTCCTTCTGCCAGTGTGAGGACACAGCTAGAAGACATCTGTCTATGAACGAGGAAATAGGCTCTCATCAAATTTCAGTTAACTAGCACTTTGATTTTGGACTTCCCAGCCTTCATAACTGTGAAAAATAAATGTTGTTTAAGCCACCCAGTCTATGGTATTTTGTTATAGCAGCCCAAGTGGACTAAGTCAGTCTTTGATTCTTCAAAAATTCCAATCCTCTAAAAAAGTACATGCGGTCGTATATTCTGTTTTTAATATTAGTAATTGACTTGAATGTGAAAAAAAAAAACCAGCTAGAGCTAGCATCTTTCCAAAACACATTTTATGTTATCAGTTTCTGTAGAAAAAGAAAAAAAATCCTCTTATGGATTAATAATAATATTTATTTACTTGCATAATTATTTTATTTGCTTTTATATTTAGCGAGGAGGACAGTTGGTAATATTGTAACTTGGTCTGCGTTTATTAGGGATTAAGGTTTGTTGTCTTTAAGCAACTTGGACCCAAAAGCAGAAGTTCATGTACTGAAAAGTATAAGTAATTAAAGCACTACCAAGGAAAGTGTTTTCCACCCTCCAGAGAGGGGGGATTTACTCTTGGACCATGGAAGTTATCACTATTATGGTCATTAGGGGACGCAGAATTTTTCACACTTCAGGCAAAAAAATATGTCTGTTTCATTCTCTCCTCACGTACTGAGATCTGTGTTTTTGTTAAAGGAAGCATTAAACCTGTTAGCACATGCACATTGGATTAGAAACTTTTATCATGTGAAGGAGCTCTGGCCAGTACAGAAAAACATTACTGGAAACTTGGACTCAGGAGAAGAATTTTAGCTTAGCACTTATCGGCTAGAGGAATCAACGATTGTTATCTTCCTTAGTGTTTTATACTGCAAACCTGTTGTTTTTAATTTTCTGAGCTCTGACAACCCACTGAGCTTAAAAAGAAACTCTGAAACAGAACACAATAATTACATGATATTCAGAGGGGCTACATTGCACACAAATTCACAAAGATAGCTTTCCTTTCTTTTTTTCTGATTTATCATATGATTTCTAAATATTACATGGATATATTCTATAGTCTGTTTAATAATATGAGTATATATCACATACAAACTCACTTGCACACATACATACAGTTACAATGACACAGTAACATTTAAGAAAAGTAAAAATCAATAAGGGGCTGACATAAAATCTTTCAAATATAGCTTATTTAACAAGGAGGTGAAACCTGCTTAGAGTTGGCTGTTCCTTTTAATTTCAATGTAACTTTAATGGTCCACACACTGAATTCCCTCTAAATTTGATTGCAACAACTGTCTTGTTGCTTTACATCACAGGACACATTTAAGTTTTTAGTAAGAAAATCCTTTAGTAAATTCCAATCTTCTCAAACAAGATTTTAGGAAAGTCTTGTAGATTATAGTCAAAACTCTACGACACTCTGTCGTACCCTAGATTATAACCTCTCTATATATGTATTAACTAGGTTCCAGTAAAAGTAATCTAAAATCACTGCTCTTCTTCTATTCCATTTATTCTTACTCAAAATATATTTTCCCCGTTGTATATTCTTTCTTCTTTTGTCATAGATTAATTGTTCATATATGTATATGTTTATTACTGGGCTCTCTGTTCTGTTCCATTGTCTATGTATCTGCTTTTCTGACAATAACATACTGTTTTGATTACTAGAGCTTTATAATTTAGTTTGAAATAAGGGCCTGTGATACTTCCAGCTTTGTGCTTTTTTTAAATCAGGATTTCTTTGACTATTTGGGGTCTTTTGTGGTTCCATATAAATTAAAAATTTTTTGTTTCATATATGTGAGAAATATCCTTGGGATTTTAATAGGGATTGTGCTGAATTTGTAGATTCCTTTATACCTAAAAGTATAAAGTATAATATGGACATGCTAACAATGTTAATTCTTCCAATCTATAAGCTTGAGACATCTGTCCATTTAATTGTGCCCTCAATTTCTTTCAACAATGTCTTACAGTTTTCAGTGTACTGGCTAAATTTATTGCTAGGTATTGTGTTATTTTTGTTGTGATTAATTTCTTAATTTATCTTTCTGCTAGCTCATTGTTAACATGTAGAAATGCAACCAACTTTTGTTTATTGATTTTGTACCCTTTGACTTTATTATATTTGTTTATTACTTCTGATAGTTTTTTGGTCAGCTTTCTATATCTCAAATCATGTCATGCACAAATGGTGACAATTTTACATCTTCCTTTCCAATTTAAGTGCCTTTATTTCTTTTTCTTGCCTAATTGCTCTGGCCAGGACTTGCAATCCTCTATTGAATAAATGTGGTAAGAGTGTACATCTTTGTTTTGTTCCGGATTTTAGGATAGCTTCCAATTTTTCACAGATGAGAATGTTGTTAACTGTGATATATTTGGCCTCTATTATGTTAAGGTACTTTTCTTTTATATACATTTTATTGAGAATTTTTATCATAAGTGAGCATTGAATCTTGTTGAATGATTTTTCTGCATTTATTGAGATGATCATATGCTTATTATCCTTCATTTTACTAATGTGGTGTATGATATTGATTGCTTTTTTTATGTTGAAACCTGCTTGCATCCCTGGAATAAATACCACTTGATCATAGTGTGTATGATACTTTTAAAGTATTGTTGTACCTGGTTTGCTAACACTTTGTTGAGGATTTTAGAGCCTACATTCATCAGAGATATTGGCATGTAATTTTCTTTTTTGTGCTTTGTTCTTGTCTGGTTTTGATGTCGTCAGGTGATGTTGGCTTCTTAAAATAAGTTAGGAAGCATTCATTCAAGTTTTTGGAAGAGTTTGAGGAAGGTAGAGATAAATTCTTTGCATGTTTGGTAGAATTCATCTGTAAAGCTATTCAGTTCTAAAGTTTTATATTTTGGGAAGTTTTTGGTTACTGTTTCAATCACCTTACTAGCAATAGATTCATCCATTTATATTTTCTATTTCTTTATGATTCCATCTTGGAATGTTGTATGATACTAAGAATTTTTCTATTTCCTTATAGGCTGCCCAATTTTTTGGCATATAGTTGTTTGTAGTATTCTCTCATAATCCTTTGTATTTCTGTGTATCTGTTGTACTTTCTTCTCTTTCATTTATGATTTTATTTACAGAGGCTTTTTTTTTTCTTAATGAGTGTAACTAAAGATTTGTCAACTTTATCTTTCCAAAGAACAAGCTTTTAATTTCATTGATCTTTTCAACCGTCTTTTTAGTCTCTATTTCTTTTCTGTGCATTCTCATCTTTATTTTTCCATTCCTTCTACTGACTTTGGGTTTTGTTCTTTTTCTAGTTCCTTTTAGTAAGACTGTTTACTTTAGATATTTCTTATTTCTTGAGATAGGCCTGTATTGATATAATCTTCTCTCTTTTGCTTTTGCTGTATCATATAGATTTTGATATGTTGTATTTTCATTCTCTTTTGCCTTCTGGTAATTTTTGATTCCTGCTTTGATTTTTTTGTTGACCCACAATAGTTTGGTATCATGCTGTTCAGTCTCCCCATATTTCTGATTTTTTAAGCTTTCTTCTTATAGTTGATTTCTAGCTTCATAACATTGTGATGATAAAAGATGTTTGACATGATTTCAATCTTCTTAATATCATTGAGATTTGTTTTGTGTCCTATCATATGGTCTATCCTTGAGAAAGTTCCATGTGCACTTAAGGAAAATGTGTATTCCAATGCATTTGGATGGAATGTTCTGTACAAATCTATCAAATCCATTTGGTCTAATGTTTCATTTAAGACCACTATTTCCTTGTTGACCTTCTGTCTGGATGATCTATCCATTGATGTAAGTGGAGTGATAAATTCTCCTACTATTATTATTAATTTCTCTCATTAGGTTTGTTAATAATTGTTTCACATATTATTATATATGCACATAACATAAGAACACCAAAATAAGTGTTATGTCTTCTTGATCAATTTTCCCCTTTATCATTCTATAGCATTCATCTTTGTTACCCTTGTTGACTTGAGGTCTATTTTTTTTCTGATATGAGTGTGGCTACACCTACTTTCTTTTGGCTGCCATTTTCCATCCTTTCATTTTGAGCCTATGTTTGTCTTCAGAGCTGAGGTGAGTCTCCTGAAGGCAGCATACAGTCATCTTGTTTTTTAATCTACTGATCCACTCTGTGTCTTTTGACTGATGAATTCAACCTATTTATACTTAGGGTGATTATTGATATATGAGGACTTATTACTGCCATTTTATCTTTTGTTTTCTGTTTGCTTTATATCTCCATTGTTTCTTATTACTTGGACTTCTGTCTGTTGTTTTGGTTTTGTGGTTTTCTATGATGATTTTCTCTGTTTCCTCATTTTAATGTTAATGTCTCTGTTCTAAATTTATGTTTTGTGGTTACCATGAGGTTTGTATCAAACATTGTATAGATAAAATGGTCCTTTTTCTGCTGATAGCATCTTATCTTCATTTACCTATACAGGTTCTGTCCATTTTCTCTTTCCCTTTTGTGTTTTTGTTTTCCAAATTTTCCCTTTATACGTTATAAGTTTGTTACCAAGTTGAAGTAGCTGTAGTTATTTTTTCTCTTTTATCATTTAAACTTTATGCTATAATAAAGTGTTTATAAACCTATTCTGATATAGAGTTGCAATTTTCTTATTCTTATTGTCTATTTATCACCTTATTCATTATTTTATATACTTTTGACTTTTTGTTTTCTGGTAGCAGAGCTCCTTTCAACATTTCTTTTAAGGCAGGACTAGTTGATGAGCTCCCTCAGCTTTTGCTTGTCTGAGAAAGCCTTTATTTCTCCTTCATATCTGAAGGACAACCTTGCTGGATACAGTATTCTTGGAAGACAGGTTTTATTTTTCAGTATTTTGAAATGTCATTATGCTCCCTCCTGGCCTGTAGTGTTTCTGCTGAGAAATCTGCTGATAACTTAATGGGGGTTCTTTGTAGGTTATCATCCCTTTTTCCCTGGCTGCTTTTAAAATTCCTTCTTTGTCATATTTACTTTTGACAACTTTAATATAGTCTGTCCTGGGAGAGGTCTTTTTGCATTTCAGTAACTAGGTATTCTCTTAGCTTCATGGACTTGTATATCCAGTTTCTTTCTCAGGTTTAGAAAGTTCTCAGGTATTATTTGCTTAAATTAACTCTCTGCTCCCTTCCCCTTCTATTCTCCTCTGGGATACCTGTTAACCTAATGTTGCTCTTCCTAAAAGACTCAGGTATGTTTCATAGAATTTCCTCATTTTATTTTATACCTTGATTCTTTTCACTCTTCTACTTGTGTCATTCTAGATTTCTATCTTCAAGCCCACTAATTCTCTCTTTCATATGGTCTGCTCTCTTTCTAATGTTTTCTAATGCATTCTTCATCTTGTTTGTCAATTTCTTCAGTTTCAGAATTTCTGTTTGTTTCTTTTATAGAGTTTCAATCTCTTTGGCAAAGGATTCATTTTGTTCTTTAATTTTATTCCTGAGCATACTGAACTGCTTTCTGAGTTGTCTTATAGCTCATTGCTTTACTTCATGACAAATATTTTGAAATCTCTATCAAATTGCAATATGCAGTGTCACTAAGTTTGGTTTATGGAGAATAGTAATTTTCTTTCTGTGGTACAGTGTTACTGTGGTTCTTCATGGTGCTTGATGATTTTTTCCTCAGCTGAGGCATTTTGAAGCCTCTCTCTACTTGATTGTATTGATTCAATAGGTGAGAAATTAGAGGTCCTTTTTGTTGTTGCAATAGGCGTTGATATAGTATAAGTTTTCAGTTTCTCTCACCTGAGCCACCTCTGGTCATACTTGAGAGTCAGTAATTTTCACCCTCCATGGCCTCTGCCAAATGTGTATTCCTGTGCCCTTGTTACCACCACTTATGCTTCCAGGGTCATTGGTGCCTTGCTGCTGTCAATGTCACTGTTGTTGCCACCTGGGGTCCAGGATGGTTGGCTCTTCCTCTGTGCCTGGGATTGACACAGGCTCTACTGCCTCAATGGGAAGAAAGGTAGGGAATCTGGGCACCTCTGCCATGCTCAGTGTTAAGTTTACAGGCTCTGCCACTGTGGGTGGGTGGGGGCTGGAAGTGGAGATGTCTCTCTAGCTGGGGTGATGGGGTCCCTGGCCCTGCTGCTGCTGCTTCTCTGTTGCCTGTGGCTGGGGTCCTGGGTCACGTGTTCCACCTTCCCTGCTGCTGCTGGATTCTCTGCAGCTACAGGCCCATCTGCCATGACTAGAGAGCCAGGATTGAAGGCACTGCCTCTGCCATTCACCTGGTTCTGCCTCCTCTGTGTGTTCCAGTCCATGCTCCTTTAGATGGACAGATATGAGGAATTCTCCAGCGTCCTGGTTTGTCGGGCAGAAGCACTTTTGTTGAGTTGTGGATAGTTTACTAGTTGTAGATTAAAGGGGAAAGACAAAGAGAGCATCTCACTATACTGTGTTGCTGACATCACTCAAGACCCATATTTCAAATGAATTATTGTATGTCACAATGTCCTGCTGATATAGATGATGTGCAGCAGGAATGTAATGACACATAGAACTGATGAGGTAGTGATATTTGTAAGCCAGTTGTTAAATATTTAAGAATTATCCCTGCCAAAAGTAACAACTACCAAAATGAGCCTGCCATCTGTTCCTGTAAACAATCTTGTGATTTCCACATGAATTCTCTACTTACATAAGCCAATCTGGTCATTCAAATTCTGAAGTTTTCTATATTTGTATCTGTAGTTATTCACAAATACCATGGCTTCTGCAGTCATCCTCTCACTCTTATTGCATAGCATCATTCTTGTTTAATTATTCCTATTGACTAACTTTATCAATTCTTGACATAGTCTAAACCTTTTCAATCCTATACTTCAGTTGCTACCTGAGTGAAAACTACATGTCACTCCTTGTTCAAACTTCTTAAATGGTTCCTCCAGGCACCAGCTTATAAATATACACTCTTTTGTATTTTATTCAGGATCCATTATGCTCAGACTGCGTGATGAATTTTCCAACATCAAGTCTTCCTCCTTCTCAATTCACATTAAAATCTATGTTTCCCCAGTAATAAATTACTTCTACACCCACTCTCCCTTTCCTAGGCCTTTCCATTACTAAGCCTGTGTGTGTGATGTTTTGTCTTCCTGCAATGACAGTCTATGTATTATGTATCTGGTGGACACTTGATCATCCCTCAGATCTCTACCTAACTACAAACTCCCTTACTCCCCTAAGGAGATCAGAAGGCTTCCTTTTTTGTTTTCCTATATTGGCCCTGTATTTTGTTTGTATTTCAATTAGAGTAAATACCTATCTGTATTAGAGATACTTGTGTATCTCCTTGAGTCTTAAGAACCTGCTTTTAATTAATGTATGCTCACAAAAATTAAATTCTATATGAAAACCCACCTTTTATTTGGGAAATATATAATAGTTATGAAATGAGAACAATCCAAATATAAATGACTAAAGATAAATTTATGTAAATTTTTAGAATCTTTTCATCCATTTTTGAACTATTCATTCAAAAGATGTTTATTGAGAACTTACTATGTAACAGAAATTATCCTTGCCTTGGGGGGATAGAAAGGTAAACAAAACATATTTTCTAATCTTATTGAGCTTATAGGTTGGTTTATCTAGGAAAAAGTCAATAAAGTGTATTAATATAATAGAAAAAGGCCCATAAGTCTATTTAATGATAAATAAATATACTGCTAATGGAGTAAAGCTGAATCTAAAGTAAATTCCATATGCTTACAGATATATAATTTCCTTATTTTGTTCAAGGCATATGTGTCACATCAACTATGCAAGAGACTTTTGTCCTTTATGTATATTTGTTGTGATGTTTTTAAAGTTTATTTATAATGGAATCATAATAGTTATCAAATAGTGAGTAGATTTATACCCAATTCATATTACTTGTGAGAATTTTAAATAATAGCATTTTATATTTCCAAAAATATAAAAATAGTATGTTCAAATATGTAGAGTACAATGATAAATACAGTAGGAGAAAATATCCATAAATGGTACACTTATGGTACATTAAGCTATTGTTACACTTAACAAGCAACGTCAAATTTTTAAAGTAATGGCCTATAATAACAAAGTGGAACCAAATAATCAACACCATTTAAGTCAGCATGCAAGCTCTCATCCTAAAATACAGGTTACCAGGTTAATGATACCATGAGCTAATTACCTAAATGGAGATTTAGCGAGTAGGCTGGCATAAGCTCAGAACTCAGTAGAGAGTGTTCTTATACTTGGGAACCCTTTGTGAAGCAGAGACTGGGGGAATGGAGTTCCAGTTCCGTTTCTTGAATCATATTTTATGTGTGGATATATGAGCCAACTCCTCATATATCCAGAGAAATCACTAGCATAGGGGTGAAGAAAAGCACACACACTTAATTTTACCGTGAAATATAATGCATGCATATAGCCATAAGATGGGGAAGCAGCTTGACACTGGAGTAATTCTAAATAATGAGAACAATACACTTTTAGTACACTTTGGCAGAATGGATGAAGATATATATATTAGTATAATGCAAAAAAAAAGTTTTTTGAACCCATGTAGATAATCCCACTAACCAGGAAACTTCTAAAGTTTTCCCACTTTTCCTTTTCATAAAATGATATAAGGAATATATTTTACATCATCAACAGAAATATCTGGTTTTCTTCATGAAGATCTGGAAGTCCATCAATAAAGACAGCCCCTGATTCTGACAGTGGTTTTCCTGGTACCTAACCAATAGATACACTTGCTTTTATGGTCTTCCCTAGAATAGTCAGTTCAGCTTTACATGGATCCAATTCTTGCCTGCAACCATTTAGATAAGAAATTTATGGTTTTAGCATGTGTTGTAAAATCATCTGTTTGACCAATTAATTACGCTATTAACAAAAGAAGAAAGACTTAAGTATATAGATTATCTCACCATAAAACCAACAAAGCCAGAAGTAGATTAATCTATTCTAAATTAGAAATCCTTAATGATTTTAGCACATAAAGTTAAACTTTAATGAAACAACAAACTGTAGCCATCACCTAATGAAATAAACAAATCCTGATAATAAACAGATGTTTCTCAAAAATGACTAAAACAATGTTAGAGCATAATAGTCTACTTCAGTTTTTTACATTGTTAATTTTCTCTGTGAGTGAAAATTATTGAAAGGGATCAGGTTTAGATATGGTTATCTGGTGTACTATATATCTTTAGGTCAAAAATAGTAATACAGCAGAGAGTAAATAGTTGTGGAAATATAAACCATAGCAAGAAGTATAGCAAGTAAAATTTTAAAAATAATAATTTAAATATAACATTTTTTTAATTACAAAATATAATTAGGAGATTTCCAGTAATAATTTTTATGTGCCCATTTCTTAGAAAGATGATAAATGCTTCAACTTGTAGATATGCATGTCTCATTCACTCTAGCCATCTATTTAACTAATCATCTAATCCAGGTATTAGAAACAGTGGCCCATAGGCCAAATCTTGCCTGCCACCTCTTTATAAATAAAGTTTAATTGGAACAGAACCACACATTTCTTTACATATAATCTAAGGCTGCTTTCATGGCAGAGTTGATAGTTGCAACAAAGACTCTGAGACATGAAGACCCAAAAATATTTATTATCTAACACTTTATAGAAAAATTTGGTAGATCCACTGTTTAGTCAATTTATTTGTTTACCTACCCAGCAAGTAACCTTAATTATAATCCTTTTCAAGATACTCATATTGTAAGACACCCATGTAACATTCATCTATGTCATCCTATATTATGAATATGTGACATTCTGCCTCTCCTTTTATCTATCTTTATTAAAGTAGAATTGATTTACAACATCATATAAGTTTCAGGTGTACAAAACAGCAACTCAAAATTTTTATAGATTATACTCCATTTAAAGTCATGACAAAATAATGGTTATATTTCCCTGTGCTGTACAGTACTCTTCTGTAGCCTATCCATTTACTATATGGTAATTTGTACCTCTCAATCCCCTACCCCCATCCTGCCTCTCCCCACCATTGTCCTCCTCACTGGTAACCACCAGCCTGTTCCCTGTACTGGTAAGTCTGTTTCTGTTTTGCTATATTCATTTGTTTTATGTTTTAGATTCCATTTGTAAGTGATAACATAGAGTATTTGTGTCTCTCTGATTGACTTATTTCATGTCTCTCTCTCTTGACTTATTTCAGTAAGCATGATACCTTCTAGGACTATCCATGTTGTTAACAAATGGCAGAGTTTCATTTCTTAAAATTGGGGTTTAGTTGATTTACAATATTATATTAGTTTCAAGTGTACCACATAGTGATTCAAAATTTTTTAGGTTATAATCCATTTACAGTTATAACTTATGGAAGCAGCCTAAGTATCCATCAACAGATGAATGAATAAAGAAGATGTGGTATTTGTATATTTACATAAAGTTTTAATTGAATTATGCATGATACAATGGGTAAAGGGTAAATCTCTATGAACTACCATATTGTGGTCATACTCAAGTAAGCCCTACCTAGGTCAAGAGGTAGAAACTTACTCTTAAGAATCCCCACTCCAACTACGGTACATTTTATCACACACCCTCCAATTTCATTTAACATTATGCTTTCCATATTCATCTTTGGCATTGAATTTAATAGCAGTTTGTTCTTTTTCAACATATTTTATATAGATATTTTACAAATTACTTATTCCAGTGTTGGTGTACATTTTGGTGCTATCATGAATATTGATGCTATAAACATGCTTGTATATATTGTTCAGTGCAATATATATGCATTTCTATTGAGGATTTAACAAAAATCACTTAGAGTTCTCCATATTTGGGATATATGCTCTGCTGGTGTGGCAAACATTTTATTTTTCTTTGCAGTGTCTCACATTTTTACTTTCTTAATAGTGTCTTTTAATGATCAAACGCTCTTAATTTTAATGTACGGCAATTGATCAAACTTTTATATAATGGTTCATATTTTGTTGTTGTTCCTTTTCTATGTCATTTTTGAAAATATTATTTTACTACTGACGCTTAGCTCCACAATCCATAGGGATTGGTTTTTTATATAGTCTCAGGTATGTATCAATCATTAATCATGGGGGTCGAGGGAAAGATGGCGGAAGAGTAAGATGCGATCACCTCCCTCCCCACAGATACACCAGAAATACATCTACATGTAGAACAACTCCTACAGAACACCTACTGAACGCTGGCAGAAGACCTCAGACTTCCCAAAAGGCAAGAAACTCCCCATGTACCTGGGTAGGGCAAAAGAAAAAAGAAAAAAGCAGAGACAAAAGAATAGGGACGGGACCTGCACCAGTGGGAGGGAGCTGTGAAGGAGGAAATGTTTCCACACACTAGAAGCCCCTTCGCGGGCGGAGACTGCGGGTGGCGGAGCAGGGGAGTTTCGGAGCCACGGAGGAGAGCGCAGCCACAGGCGTGCGGAGGGCAAAGGGGGGAGATTCCCGTACAGAGGATCGGTGCTGACCGGCACTCACCAGCCCGAGAGGCGTGTCTGCTCCCCCGACAGGAACACTAAGGTGGTGGCCTCTTTTTACTATATTTGCATTGGCTATGACTATATTTAGACACAGAATGTTTGTTCTTTAGAACTGAAATCACTTACTATGTTTACTGTTTCATTCATTAGGATTGAACTGAAATCACTTACTATGCTTCTTGTTTCATTATGCCACAATAAGATGAGATCCTTTGGTTTCTTTTATTATAATTCTATTCTTTAAAAGTCAAAAATAATATTTAAAGATAAACCAAGCCATCTGCTTGTCAGGGATCGAAACTTCAAAAATAGACATGTAAGGGACAACACAATTCCTCAGTTGCAAGAAAAGATGCAAAGCATGAAGAGTTGATGGTGAACGAAGAGGTAGGATCCTAGGTAGTGAAGCAGGTGAGAGTGGAGATCTCTCTGCTGGATATGGTTTTCACATTTCTCTTGCAAACAGAAGGGGTCTAGATGCCGGGCGGGCCACGTGATGTCGCTGGCTAATTAATTCTTCTTTTAAATCTTAGACCTGGTTTTCAGAATAGAAAATCAAGAAAGTGATTATTTTCACTAGAGTATTCTAGCAGATGTGTTCTTTCAATTACAGAAATGCACATATTCTTGGAGAACCTCAACCATTTCCCAGAAAAGTACATATAAACCACTTTGTATCATGAAATAAATTTTCATTTCCTCTTTACGCTGTAAACATGCGAAGAACTTATTTGGCATTTAGCCCTTTGCTATTTTCCAAACTAAGTCACCCATGTTTACTTCATGTGTCCTCAATACCATACATTCCTTTACAATCCAGCCATTTCATTAACAAAGGTGAAAGTGTCCTACAAAGCTTGCCTTGTTTCAAATTTTACATGTTATTAACAATCATCTCATCTATGCTGGGAAGCTGATACCTGACAACCTAAAAAAAAATCATTCAAATTTCTGATGCTGTCATTTAAACAAAGCAGCAAATTCCTAAAAGAATTATCAAAGCTTCTTTTCTTTTCCTAAATATTTCTAAGAAATAAAGTCAACTGACTTTGTCTGTAAAAACAAGTATGTTTTCCTGGTAATAAAACTATCGCCTAGTGCAGACCCCGTTCCACCTCTGTGCTGTGGCCGGTCTTTGTCATGTCATCCAGCCCTGGGTGGATCTCTCTGGATACTACTCATGGCGTTTCCTGCTTTTGCATACATACTCTGCGGTCTCTACCCAGGCTCCATTTCATTTTGTGGATTGAAATGTATGATCCGCATATAGACTGCTGAAAAACTGTCTTTCAAGTTAAATTTTCCTTCTTTATGATGGGATTATAAATATATATTTTCTTTTTAAAAGTAGCCTTTGGTTGAAAATCACATTTAAATGTAAGCTAACATCTTGCTTTATCATAAAGAGCTAGGGAAATATTTTGGCGGGGAGGTGGTCCTATCAGGAGCTGCTGGAGAGCTGAAGTGCCTGCAGCTTGTGTAGCAAGTAGTGAATACAGAGCCTCCAGGGAGTGGCAGCTTGTAAGAGCTGAATTCTGTGCTTCTGGGCAGTGGGAGAGGGCTCAGGGGGGACTGCTCACCCTCCAGCAGCTGAGGGACAGCTGGCCAGCTCCCAGAGGACCAGGAGGACCAGCTGGGCAGCACTGAGCATGGCTGTGAGTGGCAAGGATCCCTCCAGGGAAGGCTCAATGTGAGTGGTTCTGGGAGTTTCTTGAGAGAAAAAAAAAAAATGTGACAGCAGACTCCAGATTTTTCTGTAAGTCTGATATGGAGATTTGTCTGCTCCTAATTTGAAGCTTACACAAATTATTCAGAAGCCTACATGTTAAGTGAAAAGAACACATTCTCCTTGACAAAGATCAAAGCAACCTTAGTGGCCTTTTAAATGTATCGATATGTGACTTGATGTTAAACTGTGGCTTTACTTTTAGCAGAGATTACTGGAAAATAATTGTTAATTACGCTTACAATCAGAGGAAGGCATTTGCTCACATTTGCTGGCTTTGTAACAGAGGTAGCTATGAGCACGTTCCACGCCCCTTTGTCTCCTCACCCATCTGAGGATGTGAAGGGGATAAAATCAAAGATGTCATAGGAGCTGAAAGTCGGAGGATGTCTTTGGAGCATGTTGTCTGTGCACTGTGAATCCTTCACAACACGAGGGAGGGATGGTGCACCGTAACCACCTCAGATCAAATGGGGAAGGAGAGGGGTCAAAGGAACCACTCATAGAGTTTTATATGTGTCTTTTGGAATTTTTATAAAAGGATGGATGGGGGCTTCCCTGGTGGTGCAGTGGTTGAGAGTACCCCTGCCGATGCAGAGGACACGAGTTCGTGCCCCGGACAGGGAAGATCTCACATGCTGTGGAGCGGCTGGGCCTGTGAGCCATGGTCACTGAGCCTGCGCGTTTGGAGCCCGTGCTCCACAACGGGAGAGGCCACAACAGTGACAGGCCTGCATATCGAAAAAAAAAAAAAAAAGATGGATGAGTGTCTAACTTACGCCCAGAAATCTAAAGGGTAAGAGACAGTGGCTGAAACTACCACCACACAGCAAAATGAAAAGAATTGAGCTTAGATAGAAGCTGTACTTCCACCCATGAATGGTTCAATTGTGTGTTTTTCCTCTGGACCCAGTATGGACCTTGACAAAAGGAGAGGAAGAATAAGAAACAACTTTGGGCTGTGGTAGATCCTGGGCAAGAGGTACACGGGGAGTGTTGGGGGGACCCTGATGGAGAGAGAGGCCAGCCTCTCTGTGGAGGTCACCAGCTGCCCAGGGAGCTCTCAACCCATTTTGAGAACCGCTGGTGAGAGATCCAGCCATGGAGGGGGGGATATGCCTGAAGAAATCATGAAAATGCCTGAACAAGTCAACTTTGACCTGTCACACACAGGAAACACATCCCAGATGCGATCTTAAGAGAGATTTTTTTTCTGTCACATTGTTCTTCCATCTCTTCTAAATCTAGAATGGTCAGAGATCAGCTAATACCTGTTAAATAATAATAAAAGAAGCCAGCCAAGCACCTCTCTCCCACCCACAGTAGACTTCTTCCCTGTGGGGGGCCTGAGCTGTAGAAGAGGTGAACTTGATTTTGAATGGATTTTGAATTTCTATTATAACATGGAGTAGGATATAAATATTAATGAATTAAGACATTATGGGTAATAAACTTCCTGCAGGATATTTTTATTATTTGGGAGTGACAAGGAAAGTCTATTTCACCCAAGTGGGTGGGTCGTGGGGGAATGGATGCAGGGCAGCCTGGAGAAAGAAATTATCATTACACTGAAAAACTCTCCCTGAGATTTCTGTTTGTTTGAAAGGCCTATTAACTTTGCTCCAGGCACTCTGACCTTCTTCGTAGTACATATAAAATTAATTAGTTTGATATCATCTTTTGCTTTGTAATTTAAAACTATCATTTTCTAGAAGACTGATAGATCAGTCAGAATTTGGCCAAGAAGCAGAAACCACTCTCTGTGTTCAAAGGTGGAAGGTTTCAGTTGAGGGGCTTGTGGCTTCCGCCAACACAGCAGGGATGGAGGAGTGAAGGTCGGGGTCTCAGCTGGGTCAGATGGGCTCCAGGAGCCCCTAGAAGCCGCTGTGACTCCCAGGACCCATGGAGTGCTGCCACATGTGATTTTGGGCTGTGGCACCAACAGAAGTAATTCTAAGAAGCACCACCCTGTGATCTCAGCTCCATATAACCCTGAAGGGAATCATTCCAGGATCTTGCCCCAGCCTCTGCCTGAGGCTGCAAGAATCATGCCTGCTCCTTCCATTCTACCTTCCAGACCATGCACAGTGCCTCTCATTGACAGATGAACACAAGACCCATAAGGGCAGAAAAATCTAAGGGATGCAGGTCTTGAAAAGGGTGGCCATGGTCCCAAGTTACCAACAGCCAATGCAGCACAACTAATTTGGCACTTAATTATTCATGACTTTTTCCTTGTGACCTTTTTTATAGTGAGACATTTTACTATTTTACTCCTGTTAACCTTTCATTTTACCTTTGTAAGTGTGTTGTCCTGGAAGGCAGTCAATGGTCACATGTACATTCAGCAGATCATGGGCACTTGGCCCATTGAGTCTCTGTTTGGCTCTTAGCACACGGGATCTGAAGATACAGCTTCTCCCTAGAATAGTTTTCTTATGCTCCACATTTACATGCACATAAAAAACACTCAAGACTTAAAGAGTGAGTCCATGAGTGAATAAATACATAAAAATGCATAAACGTGCATTTTCACATTTGGACAGAAAACATTTATCTCTGGGCCAGCAGAGTGTGGTAGGTAAAGAATGAGTCCAGGAAGATGCTGGATGAGGTGGACATCGGAGTGCAGTGTCCACAAGCTGAAACATCAGGAACATAAATTCACAAAGGGAGTGCCTCTTCCTGGGGCTCATGAAAACAGTGTCCACTTTCAACCAATGATTGCGTTTAAGAAAAATAATCCCTTCCTTCCTATCTGTGTGTAGGGAAGATACCACTGTACATCACATGTGTAAGTATATATGAATTGTGCTTATCCCTGAGTGTTAGAGCAGGCAGGTAACTAGGTATGAGCAGAGAAAGGGGGGCAGGGGCCAGGTGGCAGGAAATCACGCAACTTGTGAAACGTGGGCGTCCATGGGCAAAGAAAAGCAGGAACCTCCAGACTGACAGAAAACCACACATTTTGGGTGATAAGTGTCTTGGAGGCAGACAAAGAAATGTGGGGAAAGGCGGGAAACTCCTGCTTGTGAATGTAACCTGTTGCTCATTATATTACAATAAAGTTAGCCTTGCAGATAAGAAGTACCCATCATGCACCGACCCCATGACACGTCTGATCTAAGCTAAATAAGGAACAAAATCCCTCCTCCTCTCGGGAAGATGGAGCTGGGACGAAAATCAGGGAACATGACCCCCAAACTCCTCTTTCTGCAGTGAATATTCCACCCCTTCACTTGTATGCCCTCATAACTGGCTTGCAGAAGAAACCCAGGGCAGCAGCTCCTCACCTATCTACTTGCTCTTCCTCTGAGAGTGTGTTCTTGCTTATATAAATGCTCACTTTACTTTCTTAACCTCCCTGTCTCATCTCCAAATTCCTTCCTTGGCAAGGCAAGAACCTCAAATTCACGGGGAACATGAGGACACTATAAATGGGGTAAACCAGACTATGCTCTGACCCACCGCTTCAAGCTATCATGGGCATGTTAAAAAACAGAAACTCAGACTCGAAGGGGCAAATGGGGTGGGAAGGAATCTCCAAACTCCAACAGGCAGACTGGGCAAGAAAATGTGCTGAAAGTGGTATTTAAAGACCAACTGGATGTATCTGTATGGTCTTTTTTGAAGCAAGCTTGAGAGGCAATTTCCCAGTACAGTAGATCCAAGGGCTCCTTAAGTTCTCAGCTGGGTAAGTGTGGGGAGAGTGGAGACTCAGTGCTGGGAGGCTGAGCTGGTGTGTCTGGCCCATTTCACAGCTCTCGTCCACAATGTGCTCCAGTTGAAACTGACCTGAATTACTGTTTTCTTCACATATTCAAGTCTTTTCATTTTCAAATATACTTGATCTCTGAAGGTTAAAAATATAAAGCAAAATTTATAAATAAAACAAATGTCAAAGGAAAGCACACAATATCATTAAGTGTATCTGAATACTAAGTTCTCCAGGGGACAGTGATGTGAAGTGTACATTTAAAGATTTAAAGAAAATAGCTCAGTTATTTGGGTGATCAAAAGAATATCTGGATGAACAATTACATATTTAAAGCCAGCAGACATTTCTTTTGCAATGCCTTTT
Source organism: Monodon monoceros (assembly GCF_005190385.1). Taxonomy (NCBI): domain Eukaryota; kingdom Metazoa; phylum Chordata; class Mammalia; order Artiodactyla; family Monodontidae; genus Monodon; species Monodon monoceros. The sequence goes on along the minus strand of NW_021697627.1, from coordinate 728,743 downwards.
CAAAGGAACAACATGTTAGGGCATGACATGTAATTTTATTTAAGGTTTATCAGCTTTCTTTCCCCCTATAGGTGAAATGGTTAACAGTTTTAGCATTTAAACAAGGCTATTTGAGCTTACAACTAAATCCTCTTGACATGAAGGAAGTTCTCATTTCACTAGTGATGGTTTTGGTCTGTCTAGAAACTGATTAATTAAAACAGATAAGTTCAGAGAATTCAAAATAAGAAAGCATACCAGTAAGAGTCTCTAACTTTTGGCAATGTAGGTTATGTCAGCCAGTTTGCCCCTTTCTGCCCCTCCTACTCAACATTTTTTACCTAAGTCATATTTTCACTTTGTGTATTTTTTAAATGAGGTTACTTTCTGAAATGCATATTTAGATTCATATAAATATCTCCAAAGCCATGTGATTGTAAGGGTTTTATTCATTCATTCCTACTCTTCCTCACGACTATTAGCAAACTAGGAAATTTATGCATTTTCCTTAGGTGAGATACAGTGAATGTAGAATATTTCCTTAATAAATACTTGGGATGGAAGGCATGATCCCAAAGTTGTGCTTTATGGTTCCAAGACTTTCTAGTAAGGAGGACAAAAGATAGTCTGGGTAAGATGAGAAGACCCATTTCTGTGATTCTTCATAAAGGAGGGGTATAAAGGGGGGAAGGACCCAGGACAATGCGTGAGACACTTCCCAAATGATGAGTATCCAAAATTCAGGTTAACGTGGTGGTAAGATTTTTCTATTTGATATTTGTGACAGTTCAATGAAAGCCTTCCCTTCCTTCTGAAACTTTTAGAAAATCATCCATTTAAAGACCTGAACCTGAATATTGAAATTAAATTTCTATCTAGTTAAACAAAAAAGATTCCCATGATTGGATAGTGTTTTTGCTTATGTCCTCTTCTAATCTTTATTTCTATTTTTTTCCAATCTATGTTATTGAATTTTGCATTTTTATCTCTTTCCTTATCTTCCAGGAATTGTGGTGAGAGAGATGTAGAGCTAAAGACCACACTTACATAATCTGAGATGGAAGTATAACAAAAGCTAAGAAAATAACTTCTTCCAATTTACACATAGGAAATACATGCACTTATACAAAAGTATATGTATGTTCCCTGATAAATATTTTTGTCAAGTTGCCTTAATTTTTAAAGAGTATAAAAATCTTTGTAAAATGATTCCATGTATTTGCATTCAACTATGACATCTTTAAAATTCATTCAAAGTTAAAAACACTAAGATAAAAATTAAATAGATCTTATTTACTTATTAAAAAATATTTTCCAGACACTTAAGTTTAGATGATGCCCAAATTACATATTTACTTTATGTATGCTGCACCATATCTAATACATTATTTTGTACATACACAATATGTGTAAGATCCTACATTTTTACAAAGTTTACAAATTTTGTTTTTCATAATATCATCACATCTGAAATTATATTCTACCACCTGATCATCTTTGTGAGGAAGGACTTAAAGGAAAGAAAACCTGGGAAGTAAAAAGTGAAAGCATATATAGTTATTCCTATTCTTCAGTTTGTGTATCTAAATGAATTGAAGGAATTAAATGACTCAAAGCCAAGTTTCCCAACATCCAGACTTCTGTCCCACTATTTGTTAGTAAGGATCCTTCTTGAAGCAAGACCAATACTAAACTACATTATCCTATTGACTTATTCCCTCTTAAACTCTAAGTCGTCAAACATTATATTTTTAGTTCACACTCTATTAATAAGATTTCAAGAAAGCAGATTGCATGCTGGGGATCATAGTTGGAGGGTACTTGATTATCCTTTGTGTAAAGCCAAAAAAAAAGTTTTTTTCAAATTTCTCTCTGATAATTTTTGAATGTTTTTGCTAGAGATAAGTGGAAATGCATAAATTAAAAGGAAATAACTGCAAACAAGCCCAGAAACTACATAAAATATAGAGATTTACTGAATGTTTCAACAGTCAACAAATGATCTTACATATGAAGCAGAAACATATTAAGGTGAGAGCTCCTGGGTTCAACATATGGCAGGGTTCTGTTGTCTGTTTTAAATAACAACCAAAAGGGGAATGGAAAATGGAAATGAGTAAGACAAAATGAAGTGATAGACCAGGCCCAGGGGCCTACTTCTGTTCCTTTTTTATGCAATGATTTTAATAAAATAAGGTGATGCCTGCAAGCCAATTTCTGCAAATAAAAAATTCAGTCAAATTTTGGAAACATTTTTACTCCCTTGATTGTATATGTTTGAAACACTTTATTGTTTACATAACTATTCTTGATATCTTGATACCTTAAGATGCTTTTTAATTTTTTTTGAACTATGGTAAAATATAATGAAATATGACTATGGAACAAATATTTAAGGTAATTAAAGAGGAAACTTATTTTGATTATTCTAATATTTCCTATACACAAAAATAGCATTAAGTAAGCACATCGTATTTTATATATGATGTTTAATGAGAGACCAAGAATAAAAAATAACAATTTAAAAGATCACCAAAGTATATGTTTTTGTTGTGCAAAATTTTACCTATATCTCCACTAGAAGAGATACAGATTTTTGGAATTTTAAGTGTAAATACAGAAGAAAAAAAAGAAAGATCACAAGGAAAGTACCAAGTTACTGAAAAGTAATAATTTAGAATAAAACATTGTTTGCCTAAAAATCGATAATTCTTTTATTTAAGGCATTTTGGTTTTGTTTTTTAAGCAAGTCAGAGTTCTACGTATATCTCAGTGCATGTGGCTAGTTATTCTAAGAAAGAGTTCTGTCATCAGATATATATGGAGATTTCTGTACTAAACAACAATGAATAATTTTCTATACTGCAGTGCTTCTAAGTACTTTTAAAACACTTATATGCTGCCTTTCCAAATGCAAGATATAGTACAGACAGTTTCTTAACATTATTTGATCCTAAAATGCTTTCTGGTTTTGTTCAAATTTATTTGTTTTTCCATGGAACACCACATCCCTAGGATACATTCTGGAAACATTAGGTCAGGGTTAAATGTAAACGTCTGTGTATGAATGAAAAGAGGCCAACAAAGTAATTTCTGCCTACCTCTTTTTACTCTGTTTATATATTTCATGTTCAGATCTGGCTACACCAACCTTTGTAGCTGTCCAAGCATGTCACACCTCTCTTTAACATTTGCTTGAAATTCTCCTAGTAGTCTACTGCATGCCAACATGTTATTAATTTCCAATTCATACATAATCTCTTGATCATATCCTGATGAATCTGCCCTCTCCAGGGGGAAAAAAAAAGGTCATTATCCTGTGTGTCTCGTTCTCCTGGATTTGTGGAATTAAGAGCTGGATTAGTCATTTTGTAATGCACACAATCAAATAGAGTTCTAAGAACATTGACATAAATAAATGTGTATCATTAGGCAAACAATTGAAGTCAAATTCCACATTTAATGGATATTTCTAACGTGCCAGGTACTAGAAGGATTAAAAGATGGATGATACTTCTATTATGGAGATAATTATAGTATCTAATAAGATTGTTATGGTGATTAAATGAGTGAAAGTAAAGCATTTAGAACAGTGCTTAGCATATTATTCGTGCAATATTAGTTTTTGTTAAAGTAAAATAGATGAGTACTAGAACTCCACTGTCAAGGCTTAAAAACCTAAAGCAGGAAATCAGTTTGCAGAGTCCTTTATTGTGCTGGGCAGAATGTGTTGTGTTCAGTGAAAAGTTTTGAAATGAAATATAGAAGATGGAGAAATAAATTGCAGCAGAAAGAATTGAGATGGAATCTTAGAATTTAAAGCCAGAAGAAGAAATACAAAAGAAAAAAAGAAAAGAAAAGGAAAAGAAAGGAAGGGAAAGGAAAGAAAAGAAAAAATTATTCTGTGAATGGAAAGCCAGCTTGATAGTGGTTGGTCACTTTAAATTTGTGCATGGATATATTTACTCTTGAGGAAGAGAAGCTAAAGTGTTCAATCCTGGCATCACATGAAAAATATCTATTCATTTTCATATGTAGTCCATGCTTCAATCTTCGGCAATGTTCTAGTCTATATTTCCATTAAGTCAGTACTCACTGAAACAGTGCTTAGTACAGTGACTGCTTCAGTGTAAAGAGCTGACGCTGAAAATAAAACAAGTAAATTATTAATTTAAAAATGTTAGACCAAGTTCATCAATTGTTCCTTAAATAAGAAGAATAATCAAGAAGTACTAAAATATCTGGGGTTTTCATTAAGTAATGAACATAAGATTTGGGAAGGCCTTGATACCAGGACAAAAAGGTAAATGTGCTTGTATAACTTAAATCTAAGAAAATGTCTTCATTCTTCTATTACTCTTTTTATCTAAGAAAATGTCTTCATTCTTCTATTACTCTTTTTAGAGTGATACTTCTATATGATTATATCTGTAGGATTATTTTCTCTTAGATATAGAAAATGTATTGATTTTTTGGTAGTACATCTTTTTCGGGAGAAATCAAATAAAATGGAAGATTTATGCAATATTTTTTCCATCTCTTACAACTATAACATTGATTTAATAACTTGGAGATTTATAAAATGATATTATTATAAGAGAAAATTTTTATTTTCTTAAGTTATAAAACATCATTTGGTATAAAATATTAACTAATGACCTTAGTTTTTTGTGTTTTTTTTTCTTTTTCTTCATTTTAACTGTCTCAGTTGAAAGCTATAAAGGATATTACATGTCTTAAAATTCTAATAATCTTGAGAAACTACATATGGGTGGGAAGAAAAGAGTCTACAAACACCTCCCTAAAGTAATATCATAATTTGGTTTCCTGCTTTTGTCATTTTTGTCAAAGTCAAGCAGAATCACAACACACTGAGACTCTGAAAACCAAAAGTGAGTGTGTCCTCTCCAAAGCTAATTATTCTACAATTTGTCTCAGGAAAATTCCATTCATATTCACTTTCTGAACCATCTCTGCCACTTTCTGTTTCTTCTGACATTTCACATTTAATATTTGATATACTTGTGAAATTGAAGAGATGTTCAAACTCTTTTGTGATTAAGGGCAGTTTTAAAACTAAACTGACTTATTCATCATCCTATAGAAGATGAAGCTATGTAGAATAGGTAAGAAGAAAGAGGAATTAGAAGCTATATTTTAATGGGATCCACTCTTGTATTTTGTAATATACCACTATATTAGAAGTCAAAAAAAAAAAACTTAATTCTTGTTAGCATACAGGGTCCAAAGATATCATTACTTTTATCCTAAGAATAAGAACAAGCTAGAAAATATGTCAACTCAAAGAAGTAATTGAAATAATGATTGCTTTCATTCCTGGCGGAAAGCAGGAAGAGGAAGAATTTGTAATAGAATTGGGTAAGGACAAACCAACTGAACTTTTAACAAATATGTAATCTCCATGCAGGGACTGTGGTAGGTTACAAAGCTGAGGCACCCCTGCCATGAAGTGAGTCTACACCATTCACAAGGCTTTCACATGGGTCTCAGAGTGTGAGAAGGCTGGAGTTGTGACAGAGAATTGAGAAATATTCTGTCCAGGCACTCTGGGTCTTAATGGAGTCCATTGCTACAGTCTTAAAAAGCAGGGGATTAGGCAGGGGAGCTAAGGTAATTTCTACCAGGAAGACTGTTCTTTCATAAAGTTCACTGCAACAGCCTTCCCAATGCTGGAGGAAAGCCAGTGGGACAGTGAGTGATCTCCTGGGGTGCAGAAGGCCTGGCAGGACTGGAAAGCAATAAGAACTCTCCAGTAATCCAAGAAGTCATCAGCCAGGCTGCAGAGCAAAGAGAGGTGTCCTAGAGTTTGGAAAGCTGGCAGCTATCTGTAAAACTCAAGACATCTTGGGAAGTTTCCCCTTGCTCAGAACCCAAGCCCTGCTCAGAACCCAAACCCAAAATCTTGATCTCATCCTCAAAATATTTGAAGACTGTGTTGAAATGAATTTAAATTGCAACAAATCTCAGACGTAGCATGCTTATAGATTAGACTGAATCAACTCTCCTCCACCTCACCAAACTAGAAATCTGACAGAAAACACATGAAATTCCATGAGGGAAAATTTATTGCCACAATATTTGCTATTCTTTCACACACAATGTCCAACATACAATAAAATAATTATGACTCATGTGCAGATGCAATGAAATGAAACATGACCCATGGTCAATAGATGAAATTTTCAGTTGAAGCAACCTTATTTTGGGCTTAGTTACTAAAAGTATCAGATAGGGACTTTTAAATAATTACGAATAATATAAAAAATGTTCTAAAAAAGTGGACAGCATGTGTGAATAGGAAAAGAATGTCAACAGAAGTTGAAACTATAAAATAAATTCTGATAGATATGCTAGAAATAAAATGATATAATTGAAGTGAAGAATGTATTTGAAGGGCTTAAAAGGTTAATAATATTGAAAGGATCAGTGAATTTGAAGACACTCCATAGAAATTTTCCAAACAGTCACAAAGAAAAAATAAAGAAAATAAAAGATCATAACAAATAATATCTGTGGAATAACAACATCTGTCTTACATATAATTACAACCAGAGAAGGAGAAGAAAGAGTGGAGCAAAGGAAGTATTTGAAGAGATATGGAATAATAATTTTCTAACATTGATGAAAGGCATAAAGCCACAGATCCAAGAAGTTCAACAAACTACAGGTGCAATAAATTCATAGAATAAATATGATAGGTATCTTATAATCAAACTGCTTAGAACCAGAGAAAAAGAGAGCATTTTAAAAACAGTAAGGGAACTTCCCTGGTGGTCTAGTGGATAAGACTCTGAGCTCCCAATGTAAGGGGTCTGGGTTCTATCGCTGGTTGGGAAACTAGATCCCGCATGCTACAACTAAGAGTCCACATGCCACAGTGCAGATCCCACATGCTGCAATTAAGACCTGGCACAGCCTAAATAAACAAATAAATAAAAGCAGTAGGGTGAGAACACAGTACATTAAGGGGTCGATGATAAGAATGATGATTTACTTCACATTAAAATTGTTGTGACTAGAAAACACTGAAACAAAATCTTCAAAATGGTGGAGAAAACTTTGGGGTGAGTGTTCTATATCTTTCAAAAAGAAAGAAGAAAACATATTTTCTTGGTAGAAAAAAAGGGCTGAGATTATTTGACTCCACCACACTTGCTGTAGAAGAATTACTAAAAGAAGTTCTTCAGGCTGAGGGAAACACAGAACTTAAGAAGAAAATTAAGAGCTCCAAAAGGTAAATATATGGATAAACATAAAATGTATTACCATCACACACATACAAACACACAAACATACACAAATATTAAAATTTATTTAAAAGATGGTTAATTGGATAGAGCAAACTTGGCAATGTATTGTAGGGTTTATATCATATGTAAAAGTAAAATATATGGTAACAGTACAACTAAGAGAAGTAAAAGTAATCTGTAGTATTAGAAATCAGAAAATTATTTGGGCAGAAATGAGATAAATTAGAAAAGTGGACAAGGGAATTTTCTGCTGTGATGGAAATATTTTCTATCTGTTTTTGTGTGTTATGTGGAAATATGCAAACATCAAAATTCATGAAATTAAAACCCTTAGTCTTACAGTTTATTTTACATAAATTATAAAGAGAATAAAAAATATATATTGGATTCATCCAAGTTTAGTGTGGTCCTCATATTTATTTCCTTATTTCTACCTTGGTTTCAAAAATATAAATTAGTTATTGATTTTAAAAGAATGCTTTCTGGGCTTCCCTGGTGGCGCAGTGGTTGAGATTCCACCTGCCGATGCAGGGGACACGGGTTTGTGCCCCGGTCGGGGAAGATCTCACATGCCATGGAGTGGCTGGGCCTGTGAGCAATGGCCACTGAGCCTGCGTGTCTGGAGCCTGCGCTCCGCAATGGGAGAGGCCACAACATTGAGAGACCCGCATACCGCAAAAAAAAAAAAAAAAGAATGCTTTCCTTGATTTTCTCTCCCAAATCTTCTAAAATCAGTCTACATCATCAGAGAATAGAAATATGTGCCATTCAAAACAAATATAAGAATAAAATAATAGTACTGACTTAGTAAAAAGGAAGATTATTTCCTAATAAAATCTTTCAGTTTACATTCATTATTCAGTAATTATAAGCTAAAAGTCTCAGATTTCAATTTTTTCTCTATTTTCTTTTTCCCTTTTACTTCTACCTTGCTTTTCTTATGATTACATAATTTCTCATACTTTTTCTTCTTTTCCTTTCTTTCTTTTAGTTTGATTTCAAATCTTTGGGCTGCAGATACTTTATTTACCTGACTGTTATCTTCAACCAATACTGAATTTTGGTTTTTTTAATTAATCTGTTTGCTCCTTTGTTAGTCGTAATTCTCATATATCAAAATTTTCACTCAACACCTTATTTCAACATGTTTTGAAGAAAGTGACACTATTTTTTAAACAATGGATCATGACCAGGTAACTAGCCACTAATACAGGCAGGCTGGCACACCAGGCCTCCCAGACATCTGCTTTGCACAGGTACACAGACACACAGAAAAACAAACCACTCCTCCACATAATTTTAAAAAATAAGTACAGCTCTTTAGCTAAGCAGATTGCATGATTTTTAATCTAACATAATATTTTTTTCAAAACTCTTTTTTCCTGACTTGATATACATTTGTTTAGGTATTAGAGCTAAGTTTGTATAGTCTTTTGTAAAATTTATTCTGCTTTAACACATAGCTTAATCACTTTAGCTTAAACACTTTGACTTAAAAAAACAGCAATTTTTAATTTTCATTTGGTAGGTTTCTATTTCTTTAACAGTATAGCATATATTTTCATTCCCATGGCTTTTCTCTAAAATGTATCATCATAACATCTAATTTTGCCTTTTATGATTGCTTTAAGTCACTCATCAGATTTTCACTTCATGTAGAACCCCTTCTGCAGTGACCACGTGGTCGCCCTGCATCCCTCAGAAGACTTTCTAATATGTTTGCTACTTTAACTTTTATATCTCTCTTGTTTCTAACCTTCTGAAATGAAGTTCCTTACCTGTGTTAGACCCAGTGGTAAGGTTTTCCTTGACTTTCCATTGCTGCCACCTCTAGAATATTTTTTTTAACAAGAATCTTTATAAATCAAATAAAATTGATCTATTCACTACTGATATTTTGATTTCATGTTTTAAGAATATCTGGGTCATTGATTAAGAGAACTCAGGCACAATTCTGCTTTTAGATTTCAATTTAAAATTTAGTTTTAAAATATTGGCTTTAGGCACATTGGATCAGAGACTTAAGTGTCTGGTCTATACCAGAGATGTAATGATAAAACAAGCTATTAAGTATAAAGCTGGGATGCATAAAAAGTTGGTTCAGGAAACTTTTGGTAGAAAAATATTCTCCACTATTACATAGGTTAGGCTGTAACAAAAGGTGAAAAGGTTGGTTGGTGCTCAAGGTTAAATGGTCTTAGGAGACAATTATTGTTTAAGCTTGAGTTACGTCTGTCGTACCTAATGATTTCCAACCATGCTTTTTGTTTCTAGGAATAAAAGATTAAGATAAATTAGTTTAAACTTCATTAGAAGAAAAATATATTACTTACATATCTTCATTATTAAAGTTGAATAACTTTGAATAATTGTAATACAATCCTGCATTGGTTGTGTGTATTCTCTTTCTCAAGACAGAAAGAGGGAAATTCTGTAATTGTTGGGGTACATTATATTTAGTCTTTTATAAAGATGGCTTTCAGAGTTATTGAAAGCTGCACAGTCTTTTGACTTTCATAATGTCCATTCCCTTATATCATGTTCAATAGGTTTATTTGACATTATTTTCTCTATTAGGTCAAGATTCTGTAAATTTCAAGGACTTACTATTCTGCTAGAGTACAGAATACATTTGAAAGGCCAGTAGTGGAAGTGTTTTTGACCCAGATAATAATAAATTAACTACTAAGTGTGCTCACTGTGAGCCAAGGGCTGCAAGGAATGCTCAGCCTGCATCTCCTTTACCCATCATGAAAAAAATTATAATGGGTTTTTATTAGGACCATATTATAGATTTTTAAAAATGATGTTTAGAGAGCTTAAAACAATTACCCATTACCAAATGTCTAGTAAGCAGTAGATATATTCATTTGCACTTGAAACCCATGTTCTTTCTACTCCACTTGTACTAGCACAAATCTAGCACTTGTGCTGCTAACCTTTTATGGCACTCATGGTGACTGAGCCCAGATGTGACCTAAATTAGAACCCTCATGTTCAAATGAATCACCTGAGGATCTTGTTAAAATAAAGATTCTCAAATGGGTAGGATCATGCAGTATTTGCTTTTTTGTGATTACTTTATTTCACTTAGCATCATGTTCTCCAGTTTCATCGATGTTGCAGTGTGTTCTATAACAGGTAAGTTGTTTTATAATGTGTATGTAGGTCTGGGGGGAGGACCACGTGGTACTGATGCTGCCGGTCCATAAATGACCCTTGTAATGGCAAAGGCATAGATATTTTTCTCAGAAGACGCTGCCATTTGATTTGATGTGTGGGATAAAACTTATTGAAAATCCTTCCTCTACTACGTTGCCTTACAACCAATATATCGCTGTTCACGCTAGTAGGATGAGTGAGCAAAAAGTGCCCATTGCTTCTGAAACCCTTCCATTCACTAGAAATTTCTGATTCTAATGATACCTTCGTCCTTGGAAGAATCTTTGTCTTCCTTAAACTTCTAAGATAAGGGTGTCCTGAAATATCTCCTGTGATTATACTTGTTGAAAAGTTTCCTCCCATCCTGACAGCTGAGAAAAGGAACATTTTCCAAGCTGTTGCTACATATCAAAGAGCCTGTCTTTTCAGCTCCATTGACGAGTTGAATGATTTTCCAGAGTTTGAAAAAATATCAGGGTAAATCTTGTCTAGAAAAAAAGCTGAGGGAACAACTTTAAACCCTGTGGGTAGTAGTGGGGTTTGTCCCATGGTCTGAGTCCCAAGGAAGAGCTTCTGCCCGTGTCCTGCTTTTGCTTGCCTCTGCTCAAGTAGCTTACCAAAATGCCAACTGAGCAGGAACTGCAGTCTCAGCTTCCCTGACACACCCCACGTAATCCCTGGAGGAAAGCCTGTGGGCAGCCACTTGTTCAGGGAAGCAGTATAAGTTCATTACCTATGCATAATCTGTTCTGCTTTTTAACCCCGGCCTCACTAATATATGATAAAGACAATAGAAATTGATGCAACAGTCCATGTACAAGTTTTCTAGTACCTTATTAAGTGGCCTGTTTTGACAGTTCTATACCGCATGGCAATGAGCTCTGCCTGTAATAGTCTGTGACTTGGGGAACGTGAATATGATACAAAGATAATTACCAGGGAAGCAGAGAATCAAAAATGTGTGCTGCTAAGAAAATGGTTCCCAGAGCTGCACTAACCCTGAAACTGGTTGTCGAATTTCTTATTTTTCT